>NW_027502523.1:0-47558 GCF_021521415.1 Bidens hawaiensis | reverse complement strand
CTAGCATTTAACTCGGCTTGAATATGGAAGAAAAATAATAAAAAAACGAGTTTCCCATCGGTGTCCATCGTAAGCTACGACCCGGGAACCGTAGCTTACTGTGGCTTCGTAGGCTACGTTTCTGCTTCTTTGTCTAACGGGTTCCAGCTCCATCATAAGCTACAGTGGTGCCACTATAGCTTACGGTGGCTATGGCAACAAAATTATTCCATTTTCATATTCGTCTCGTCGATAAACCCAAAATTCATATATTATGGGTCCCATAACTTATTTTCTAAACTCGGATATGCCTGTTTTACTTTAAATGCGCGCGAATTACTTCTGAAAACCCTCGGACTTCAAAGCATGCATGTAAAAACCTCCTATTGGTATAATTCTCCATATTAGTTCATTTAAAGTTCTAGCACATGTAAACTTAAAACCACTCAAAGTACTCGTGTTTGATACATATAAGCACTTTAAACACACAACATTAAACACTTAAAACACGTTCTTTCACCCACACATCATTGATATCATGGTTGTGGCCAACAATGATTCTAAGATGGATTGGATCTTGGATTCAGGGTGTACGTTCTTATCACATGATTCCTTGTAAAGACTTCTTCAAGGAGTTAACAATGAAAGAACTGGTATGGTACAATTAGGAGACAATAGACCTTAGTAAGATTTAAGGTGTGGATTATGTTTGGAATTAGCTAATGGCAAGGAGTTCATCTTAAATCAAGTATGATTTTTTCCTGATTTGAAGAGAACTTTATTAGTTTGGGTACATTATAAAGTTGAGGTTATATTGTTAATTTGAGGAACGGTAATGCTAAGGTGATAGATGGACCCATGGTCTTGTTATCAGAATCAGAAAGATTAACATTTACATTTTAGACGATAATGTTATGAGTGGATTTATGTATGTTGCTAAGGATGAATATGGAAATTTAGAAGAGTTATGACACAAGGCTAGGTCACATGAGTAATCAGGGTCTTTTTGAGTTAAAGAAACAGATGCTATTGCAGATTTAGGAAATTGTGAATTAGATTAGTGTGAATAGTGTTCTAGGTAAAGCTAGGGTTCGGGAATCCATGTCACAAAGGGTATTTTGGACCATGTCCATGCAGAAATTTGGGGACCTACTAAAGTGAAATCTTTAGGTGAAGCTGATTATTTCTTGAGTATAGTTGGTGACTATTCAAGAAGGGCGTGGATTCACATTCTCAAAAGTAAAGGTGAGGCTTATGAGAAATTCAAAGATTGGAAAGTTTAGGTTGAGAACCAACCATATAGAAAATTAAGAAGTTAAGTACTCACAATGGATTAGATTTTTGCAGTAGTTTGTTTAATAAATTCTACAAAGAACATGACATTGCTAGGCATTTGAGTGTTCTTGGGACTCCACAGCAGAATGGGTTATTGGAGAGAATGAATAGAATCTTGCTAGAGAAGGTTAGATGCATTTTATATGAGTTAGGAGGGCCAAGGTCATTTTGGGCAGAAGCAGTATCTGCTGCATCATACTTGGTAATGTATCTCCCATCTAGTGCCATTGAGATGAGTGTTGCAAAAATGTTAGCAAAAAATGAGTTTGCTAATTTTTGGACAATAATAATTATATTTATATTTGTGCATTATAAATAATTATTTACGGGTTTGTTATCCTTTATGTGAGAGCATCACAATGAGTCAAACCATGTCAAAAACTGAGCTAAGATGAATGAGATATCGAAGCTCAAAGATGAGTGATTGGAAAATCAAAATAAGCATAAAAAACATTAAAGACGTTTAATGCAATTTAATTTTTGACGGAAGTTACGGATTGAATTCAAAATCAGAATAAAAAGCATTAAAGACGTTTAATGCAATTTATTTTTAGTTTTGGGTCTTTGATCCTAGATCCACTATAAATACCAAGGCATGGCTTGGGTTTTACATACCATTTTGCAACTGAAGAGCTTGCAAATTCTCCAACATTTCTTCATCTTCTCCAACACAAACAAGAAGGTACGAACCGATCCAATTCGGGTGCATAGTCAACTCCGGTAGTACATACTGCCCCGGCCGTTGTACCTTGGAAAACAAAACGAAATCGTTACAGGTACCCCTTTGAACACCGTGGTGGGAGAGTCCACTATATATTTTTCTGAATTATTAACTGGGCGAAGTTTATTTTTCTCAGGAAAAATGGCAACACCGTCAAGAGAAATCGTTACCGGTACCCCTTTGAACACCGTGGTAGGAGCGTCCACCATGGCTAATCACGCTGAAAAGCCTGAGAAGTTCTCGGGTCTGCACTTTAAACGGTGGCAACAAAAGATGTTTTTCTATTTGACCACCTTGAACCTAGCACGGTTCTTGAAGGAATCCGCTCCCCCGGCTACGAACGCCGAAGGGGAGACCGACGTTCAAGCATTGAGCACGGTAGATGCGTGGAATCATTCGGAATTCTTATGTCGTAACTACATGTTAAATGGCCTTGTGGATTCGTTGTATAACGTGTACTCTTCAATAACGACTGCCAAATAATTATGGGAGTCTTTAAAGAAGAAGTACAAAACGGAGGATGCGGGAACAAAGAAATTTGCTGTCGCTCGTTTCTTGGATTACAAAATGGTTGACTCCAAGACTATGATAAACCAAGTCCAAGAGTTGCAAGTTATTCTTCACGATATCCATGCTGAGGGAATGACACTTAGTGAGACATTTCAAGTGGCAGCGGTGATTGAGAAATTACCCCAAGTTGGATTGAGTTTAAGAATTATCTTAAACACAAACGAAAGGAGATGTCCATAGAGGATCTTATTGTTCATCTTCGTATTGAGGAGGACAATAAGGTGGCTCAAAAAGTTACCATGGTGGATGCTTCCGCCAAGGCAAACTTAGTTGAGCATGGACAATCCTCCAAAGGGGTAAACAGGGTAAAGGTAATGGTGGTAAATGGAAAGCAAAAATGGACCTTGGCTTAAAGAAAGGGGCTGTGAAAAAGAAGCCTCCACCTTTCCAAGGGACATGTTACAACTGCAATGGCGTGGGGCACCGTGCCAACCAATGCAAGGAACCAAAGCGCTGGCGCACATATGGTAGACGAGGATGGCACTCCTCTCGTGGCGTTGATAACCGAGGAAGCAGCTTTCATCGAGGAAGTCAACATTGTGGGGGGGGGGGGGGCTCCCAAAGGATGGTATGTTGACACCGGCGCAAACCGCCATGTTTGCGACGACAAACAATTCTTTAAGAATTTTAAAGAGGCGGTGGGTGACCAAAAGCTTTATATGGGGAATAATGCGACTGCGGATATCATGGGGGAAGGCGATGTGGTGTTGAAGTGGACTTCTGGGAAGGAGCTCACACTGTCCAACACCCTCTATGTTCCCGAGATTCGTAAGAATATTATCTCGGGATGGATGCTCAACAAGTTTGGATTTCGTTTGGTGATTGAATCGGACAAAGTTATTTTGTCTAAGAAAGGAATGTATGTTGGCAAGGGTTATGCTGACAATGCTATGTTTAAATTGAATGTAACTGTTGTTAAGAATTCAATGAATAAAACTACTACTTTTATTTACATGCTTGAGTTTTCAAATTCTTGTGTTTGGCATGGTAGATTAGGACATGTAAATTTTAATTCAATTCGTCACTTAATCAATTTAAATAACATTCCAAACTTTAAAATTGATTCAAAATCCAATGCAAAACATGTGTTGAATCCAAAATAACGAAAAAGCGTTTCAAATCAGTTGAACGAATAACTGAACCCCTTGATTTAATTCACACCGATGTGTGTGATTTAAAAGTCACTCTCACAAGAGGTGGGAACAAGTACTTCATCACATTTATTGATGATTCTACTAGATATTACATGTATACTTACTTAAAAGTAAGGATGAAGCAATAGACAAGTTCACCTTGTATAAAAATGAAGTTGAGAATCAACTTAAAAGGAGAATAAAAGTTGTGCGTAGTGATAGGGGCGGTGAATATGTTTCACCTTTCGCAGAATTATGTGCGCAAAGTGGCATAATACACGAGCGAACCCCACCATATTCTACACAATCAAATGGCGTTGGTGAACGTAAGAATCGCACTTTGAAAGAGATGATGAACGCTATGTTGATTAGCTCGGGAGTGAGATATGACCTGTGAGGGGAGGCTATTCTCTCAGCCAACTATGTATTGAATAAGATACCCCGCAAGAAAATAAGCGAGACTCCGTATGAGTTATGGATGGGTAAGAAACCATCATATAAATACTTGAAAGTTTGGAGGTGCCTAGCCAAGGTGACAGTACCATCACCAAAGGCATTGACAATAGGACCCAAAACTGTGGATTGCATATTCATTGGATATGCACACCATAGTAATGTGCATCGGTTTATTGTACATGAGTCCAAGAATCCCAATGTACATGAAGGCACTATCGTGGAATGGAGGACCGTTGAATTCTTTGAAAATGTGTTTCCTTGTTTAAGACAAACACACCCAACTTCATTAAAATCGATTGTTGAAGAAAGTACATAAAGAGCGTTTGATGATATGGTTCATGATGATAGACATGAACAACCCGAGGAAAATGAGGGTGAGCTTAGACGAAGCAAACGACCAAGGATTAAGAAGTCTTTCGGTTTGGATTTCATGAGCTATATGGTGGAGGGTGAGCCCAATACCTACCGCGAGGCGGTAACATCCTCAGATGCACCTCAATGGAAAGAAGCAATTAAGAACGAGATAGATTCTATATTGCAAAATCATACTTGGGAGTTAGTAGATCTTCCGCCGGGTTGTAAACCACTTAGATATCATTGGATATTCAAAAGGAAGATGAAAGTTGATGGAAGTATTGATAAGTACAAGGCAAGATCAGTAATCAAAGGGTATATATAAAAGGAGGGTCTAGATTACTTTGATACTTACTAGCCTGTCAAGCGAATAACTTCCATAAGATTGGTTCTTGCTATCGCGGCTTTACAAAATTTTGAAGTTCACCAAATGGATGTAAAAACCGCATTTCTAAATGGTGATTTAGATGAAGAGATTTACATGGAGCAACCTGAGGGTTTCTTTGCCCCTATAAAAGAGGGAAAGGTATGTAAATTTGTCAAGTCCTTATATGGTTTGAAGCAAGCTACAAAACAATTTCACTTAAAGTTTGATCATGTCATGCTTGACAATGGTTTCAAAATAAACGAGTGTGTCTATGTAAAAGAGACGCCGTGAGGATGTGATATTATGTCCTTATGTAGACGATATGCTTATCATTGGAAGTAATGATAACATGATCAGATCAACAAAAGACATGTTGAAAGCGAGGTTTGACATGAAAGACTTGGGTCTCGCGGACGTGATTCTTGGGGTACAAATCACTAGAAACCAAAACAGTCTTGTTTTGAGTCAATCTCACTACGTGGACAAGATTCTTGAGAAACTCAATAAGAATGACTCGCGTGTCGCGTCAACACCAATTGATACAACCCACCATCTATTTAAAAATAGAGGCGAGGGGGTTGCTCAACGTGAGTACTCAAGAATAACTGGTAGTCTAATGTATCTTATGACATGTACTAGAACCGGGATCTAGCTTATGTCGTGAGTCGGCAAAGTAGATACACTAGTAATCCATTATAACCGTGATCCGGCTGTAATCGAAGGATACATTGATGCGAATTGGATTTCGGATATAAAAGATTCCAAATCAACAAGTGGGTACGTGTTCACACTTGGTGGTGCGGCTATTTCTTGGAAGTCATCTAAGAAAACAGTTATAGCTAGATCCATGATGGAATCGGAGTTTATCACCTTAGATAAGTGTGGCAAAGAGGCGGGATGGCTTCGTCAATTTATGGAATATATATTCCAATATGGCCACAGCCTTTCTCGGCTATTTGCATACATTATGACAGTCAATCAGCAATTGGTAGAGCCGATAGCGTAATGTACAATGGAAAATCAAGGCATATTCGATGAAGACATAATATGGTACGACAACTACTCTCAACGGGTGTTATCACAATTGACTATGTAAAGTCAAAAGATAACATTGCGGACCCGTTAACCAAAGGCTTAAGCAAAGAGTTAGTTTATAAGTCATCAAGAGGAATGGGACTGAAGCCCATAGAAAAGGGGGACATGAGAGAAACCTAACTTAGTTGATTGGAGATCCTGACGGGTGGTCTATGGGACAACCCTTAAGTGAGTTAATACCGTAATAATCATATATTTAATTGGTTTATCTTGTGGAATTAGATAACTACCGTATTCTCGGTGAATTGTAGGTACAAAGGAGGTTCAGGGGCTATTATGATGTATAATGAAGAAACCTAAGGAATCGGGTACGCGAGAGAGGTCAAAGGAAGTAAAAACGGGAAGGCGAGGCTGTAGTCCACCATGACCCACGGTTGAGACCGTGGGCCACGGTCCAATGTGATCAAAATGGACAGAGGCCACCGTACCGTGGCCTCTTTCCCACCGTGAAGCCCACCGTGTTGACCGTGGGCCACGGTCATCGTGACCCACGGTATGAACCGTGGGCCACGGTGCGGTTCGTAACTGCCCGATTCTCTTTATATTTTTAGTCGTTTTTCAATGACTTATCATCTATCTTTCATTCAAAACACCTCGACGACGATTTTGGGAGTGCAAGTACTTTATTTTGGTGATTGTAATCGTTGAATTGGTATTTTAGATTCATCTACATACTTTAATTGATGCGATGAAGAATCGAATGATGAGTGGCTAGTACTGTTTATGTTCTCTCCCGAATTGTAAGGTTTCAATTGACTATTAGTGAATTGTTTATGTTATTTGTGGGATAGTAATTTGATCAATTGATTGTATTGCTATGGTGATTGTGAGTTTGCCTTGTAGTTGTTAGTATAGTATAAATTCGTGTTCTTGACTATCCGTTCTTGGTGCCATAGGCAATCGAGATTTAGTAGAAGAGAATTAGGGTTAACTATATCATATTGATTATTGAGTGATAACCTTGTGTTTTTTTATAATCCAAATACTTAGTCCTCTTTGATCACTTGCAAACTCGCTTTCATGAATTATGTCTATGTAGTTCATCCCAATAGTAAACATTAACATTATCAATATTGAAAACCTGAAATCGGGAGAGAGCATTATTTCTTATATTGTTTAAGACTCGTTTAGTGCTTTAGTTATTTTTGTTAATCAAAACCAAACAACCAACTCTTTGAATTTACTTTTGCACTTAGTTTAATATAGTTTAATTATAAAGCTAATTATTAACACATTTTCCACAAATTCCTTGTGTTCGACACCCGCTTATCGCTATCTAATTAGTTATAATCGGTTTATTTTTGAGTGAGTCTTCGACCTCACGTCAAATTTTGGCGCCGTTGACGGGGAGTAGTACGCAACGTGTGTTAGCTTTAGTAGTTTTTGTTTGTTATTTTCAGGTTTACGATGGTTGTGTTATTGTGCAGGTACCTACAGGTGTATGCATACTAGAGGATCTAACAGGTCATCACCACTAGTAATCGATCCCGAGATTGACAGATAGCTTCGAAGAAACCGAGTCTTACTCAGGGAGAACAAGCTTCTTGGTTCTCCAACTACATCATACAGCACCATGGAATCACCAGTTCCCACTTCGGGTCAACCATTACCATCCACACCTCCACCAAATCCACCTCCATCGATCACTACTAATATACCTACAACATCAAGTGAATTGCAACCACCACCCATAACCGAACCCATCCCTGCTCAATACACCTATGCAACATCATCCACATTGCCATCTACTTTCAACCTTTTTCCTACCTTTGGTGCATCATCATCTCAACAAAATCAACAACCAACCTTTCAACAATCACAATCAAGCTACCAATATCAACCCCAACCTTTCATGCAACATTCAAGATCACAAGGTGATGGATACGGATATGGGTTCGACAGAGGGGTATGAAGTGGAAGTTTACTACATGCGAGGTGATGGAAGCAGAAGGGTAAATCCGGAAATTTTTGGTTATGGTCAATGGCAACAACCGGAACCGTTGCAAGAGCTTAATCGCCAACAACCACCGCCGGTTGTCCAACAAAGCGTTCAACCACCACCGATTCAACAACAAGCTCAACAACAACCACCGGTTGTTGTTCATCAACAAGTTCAACCGCCACCGATTGTTCAACAACCACAAGGGCAACCTCAAGATCAACAATTTCAACAACAAATGCCCTCGCCACAGTTTCAACAACAATTTGTGCAGCCAAGTCCCGTTTATAGTCAAAGGGGTCAACCAAGAGTACCAATGGGGGTACCAAGAAGGCATGCAAGAGAAATGGTGAGGGGGAGTGAAGCCCACTTTCGAACGATAATTACTAATAACCCGTCTCCGGTGGTTATTCCTCACAATCAACAAGGTAGGACATTTAAAGTGAGAACCAACGCACTCCAAAGTCTACCAAAGTATAAGGGGTTAGCAATGGAGGAACCGTATTTTCATTTGGAGGCATATGACTCTATGTGCAACACAATTGGGGGTCAAGGTTTTTCGGTGGATGAAGTAAAATTGGTTCTTTTTCAATTTTAGTTGGAAGGTAAAGCAAAGAGATGGTTTTACACATTACCTTCCACATCCATTTATACATGGGCCGAGATGCAACAAAGATTTTTGGAAGAATTCTACACTGCCCAAAAGACCAATGATGCAAGAAGGAATTTGAGAGCTTTCCAACAACAATCGGGTGAGATGTTTCACGATGCGTTTGAGCGGTTTAATATGATTATCAAGAATTGTCCTCATCATGGTATTGCTCTTTGGGAGTTATTGAATGCGTTTCATGAGGGGTTGAGTACAAAAGATGAACAAAATCCGATGTCGATTACAAATGGGTTGTTTGGTACAAACTATGAACAAGATGATTGGGCATATAAGGAACAAATGGCGGTCACATCAAAGAGAAAGGCTCAAACCGGTAGAAGAGCAAGACCGGCAATTGGAAGATCTCAAGTACAAGACGTGGAAGATGGAGGGGTACAAACCACTAATCAAGTAATCAATGTTTGTACAAATTGTAACGAGTTGGGTCATGCTTCGGAGATATGTATGGTGGGTCAAGCACCGGTGGAATAGGTGTCACACCCCGAACCACGGCCTAAGTGTATGACAACTATGTTGGTACCACAAGTGTATATAAATCAGAGTTGCGTTATATTAGCGGAAGTCTTATAAAACTTGTGGATTAAAGTTGTAATATTACAAAAGACAGGATTATAAATTACCTGTTTAAGTTATAAAAGTATAACTTGTTTTATCATTAAAAAAACCACCATTATACATAAGTTTATACAAAAGAAAATCCGAGCCATCGGATATAGGTAGCACTTCGATACTCCAAGTGCTAAACTTGTTCACCTGCAAAATGTAAATAAAATACGTCAGCAACGAATGTTGGTAAACACGCTGACGCAAAAATATTTTCTTTTACTTTATTACCCCTCGAGACTACGCCTGCCTCGGCCAAACGTGGCTTAGGAATAACAAAGTTAAATAACACATTTATAAATTCAAGTCTCTACTCTAGGTCACCTCAGCAAACACCGCAGCGTTCAACTTAGTTAAGTACCCGTAAATATACACAAAGATCGTACTTCCGCGTCCTACGATCAGGGTGGTGCGATGTTGTAACAACCCGGCTTTAAGCAGAATACGCCCGGGTGTAATGTACAGATCACTCATAGCTCGTAACACTATTTAAAGCGGCAATAACTATATCATTTCATTTCGTAACGTAACAAGTACACAATTATTCATAATTAAAAATAAAAATAAAAACACTTCATTAAAACAATAAATAAGTTCTTTATTCAAATATCCTAAGTTATACTAATGATCTTCATCCTTAGCATGCCATTGATTCAACCTGTAGCACGTTGAAAATAATATATTTTCTCAACAATTAAGTTGGTGAGTTTTCATAAGTTTTTGAGTATACATATATATAAAAACCACGATTCAACATTCGTAATGTAATAAATATTCAAGCATAAAGTAAATGAAATCAATTAATGTCGTCCTCCCGTTCCTTTAGCCAATGCCGTAGTAATAGGGGAAATGAGAACCATCTTACGAACAACCGAAGTCATAACGTTAGATGGCGCGGGTACGTCCCGTCGGACCCTCTCACTATGTGTATGTGTATGCGTTTGTGTAACTTCCACCATAAGAATTGTAAACACGTTGCAAGCAAGTTCACGTATAATCATAAACAATATGCAAGAATAATATTAACATGTACGCTAATTGTGAATCGGTTTATAAATAAGTACATAACTAACGAATAAAACTAGTGACATGCTACACCCCAAAAATGTTAAAAGCGTTAATACGGGGTTATGAAGAACTCACTTGGAATAGGGAATACGGTAACGAGGAGATGGTAACGATTAAAGCAACTAGGTGGTTTAACGAGAAGTCCTGATAATTCGTCCTAGTTATAAGGTATAAACAACATAAATATCTAAAGTGGAAAGAATGAACTAAACATGAATACAAAACAAAATAGGTTTATAATAGATTTGGGAATCGTTAGTTTGTTATGTATATTAAAACGGGTTTTCAAAAGTGTAATTAAAACTTTTATTAGTTTATTTATTCTTATAAATCGTGTTGGAATATTAAACGAAACTATAAGTTTAACCATTTAAAATATATATTCCGAATTATATATTTATATATATAAGAACGTTACATAAACTCTATTTTAAAGGTTCAATGGGGTTCAGTTTAGTTAAACGAGTGTAAACAATATTTATTTTAATATAGTAAAGTATTTATTAATTAAAAAGGTTTAAAAATAATTAATATAAAAAAAATCAACAAAAACCGGGCCTGGGGGAATCGAATCCGCGCCCCAGGCCAGTTCAAGACTTAACGAAATGCCACTGACCATCCAGACCTGTGTATAACATGCTTAGAACACTGAAAGATAAATATTTATTTATCAGATTCGTTATCCCCAAATCCACCATGAACCCAAATTTGTTTAATCCGTTTAATTCGTTTGAGTTAATAAAAATTGACTTATGGTTCTTGTTAAACACGAAATTCCGATTCAAATGCATGTAACAATTACCTGATTTGAACAAGAATTGATGGAGGACGATAGATTAGGGTTTCGGCCAGATGACGAGTTCAAACAAGATCATAAACAGCTTCTTAGATGCAATTGTCTTAGGGTTTTGCTTCGTGATAGTGAGGTGATGGTGTGGAGCAATTTAATTGAGTTTTGGACTCGTATTTATAGGCTAACGAGATCGATTTCAGTCCGCGTTCTTAGTTAATGAAAACGATCTGTAATTGATTCATTCTAGCTGTTAATTACGCGTTAAACTATAATAGGAAGGAGCATGCATGATAAGGATCAAGCTATTTAATCAAATTCCGGATTTTATGGGTTAATTGAATCAAAAAAATATGGAAGGGGGGTGGGGCTGATGGTGGTGACGGGAAAGGAAAAGGGAAGAAGAAGATTTGAATAATATTTGCAAACTAGTCCCTTGGGTATTGCTTGGTGATCACAAGTTGCTAAAATACACATATTTTACATCAAACGAATAGGTTACGAGCCACGTGTAATTACGATAAAGATAAAACCGAAAACATAGTTAATAATTCAACGCTTTTTATTAAATAGAAAGATCCGATTACAAACGGGTCATAAAACGAGTACAAATACTAGTTTGAACTTGACGAATGTCACAGCATTCTCAACTTTTAAGAAATTTCGTCCCGAAATTAGGAATTAACATCCGTAGCAAAAATATGTGGATACTTAGTCTTCATTTGGTCTTCACGTTCCCAAGTGACTTCCGCACCACGCTTAGATTCCCAAAGAACCTTGACCAAAGGGATTCGGCTACGCTTGGTTTCCTTATCCATTCGATCTACTATTTCCACCGGTCTCTCAACAAAGTGCATTGTCTTATCTATGCGTACCTCGTTGAGATGGATATGAAGGTTCTCGTCAGCTAGAACCTTTCGAAGGTTTGAAACATGAAACACAAGATGGATGCCTTGATGCTCTTGCGGACGCTCGAGGCGATAAGCAACATCTCCGATTCGTTCGAGGATTTTGAATGGACCAACAAAACGAGGGGCTAGTTTACCCTTCGTTCCGAAATGGACTACTCCTTTCCAAGGTGAAACCTTGAGGAGGACAAGGTCGCCGACATCGAATTCCAAGGTTCGTCATCGTTTATCAGCATAAGACTTTTGGCGACTTCTAGCAGTAAGCAGATTATTACGAATTTGTGAAATTTTGTCGGTGGTATCTTGTACCATTTCGGGTCCAGTGAGCTGAGTCTCACCGATCTTGTTCCAACAAATAGGGGAACCACATTTACGACCATAGAGCGCTTCGAATGGAGCCATTTTGATGCTCGAATGATAACTATTATTGTATGAAAACTCGACCAATGGAAGATGAGTATCCCAATTACCACCAAAATCAAGCACACAAGCTCTTAGAATGTCCTCAAGGGTTTGAATGGTTCTTTCAGACTGACCATCCGTTTGAGGATGATAAGCGGTGCTAAGATCTAGACGAGTTCCCAAAGCGGTTTGAAGTGAACTCCAAAAATGAGACACGAAACGACCATCACGGTCAGATATAATACTCAAAGGTATACCATGGCAACAAACAATCTCGTTAACATAAATTTGAGCGAGCTGCTCGATCGAATGCTTTTCCCGAATGGGAATGAAATGAGCTGATTTGGTTAATCGATCGACAATTACCCAAATGCTATCATGTTGCCTCTTGGTGGTTGGAAGTTTTGTGACGAAGTCCATCGTAATGTTCTCCCACTTCCAGACTGGAATAAAAGGTTGCACGAGCAAACCAACAGGTTTTTGATGCTTGGCTTTTACCTTAGCACATGTTAAACATTTTCCGACATAGATAGCGGTATCTTTCTTCATGCCGGGCCACCAGAAAGTAGTTCGAAGGTCGAATTACATTTTATCCGCACCGGGGTGGATAGAATATCGTGACTTGTGAGCTTCGTCCATTATAAACGTGCAAAGATTGTCACGATCTGGGACCCAAAGGCGGTTAAGAAAATAGAGCAAACCATCACGCTTGGTTTCGAGTTGGAGTTCAACACCACACGATATCTCTTTGTACATATTGCCTTCAGTGACGGAGATGTGTTGATACGTAGCTGAAGATCGTTTTGGATAACAATGCTTACAAGAAGAATGCTTTTGACATGGGTTTGGCGACTAAGGGCATCAGCTACTACGTTTGCTTTACCGGGATGGTAACGTATTTCGCAATCGTAGTCACTAAGAAGTTCGGCGCATCGTCGTTGCCTCATGTTTAAATCTTTTTGGTCGAAAATATGTTGGAGACTCTTGTGGTCGGTGAATACCACACATTTCGTCCCATACAAATAGTGTCTCCAAATTTTCAACTTGAATACAACAGCTCCGAGCTCAAGGTCGTGTGTTGTATAATTCTTTTCATAAATCTTAAGTTATCGTGACGCATAGACGATGACCTTGCCTCGTTGTATGAGAACGCACCCGAGACCTTGATTCGAGGCGTCACAATAGATAACAAAATCTTCGTTTTCTTCGGGAAGGGCTAGGATTGGAGCGTCGTAAAGCATACGCTTCAAAGTTTGAAAAGCTTTGTCTTTCTTAGCCTCCCACTCATAAGGTTTACCCTTATGAGTTAAGGCGATGAGGGGTAAAGCGATCTTGGAAAAGTTCAAAATGAAACGACGGTAATAACCAGTGAGGCCAAGAAAGGATCGAACTTCCGTAGGTGAAGTCGGGGTCTTCAAATTTTTAACGGCTTCGATTTTAACGGGATTAACATGAATTCCTTTTTCGTTAACGATATGGCCAAGGAATTGAACTTCATTTAACCAAAACTCGCATTTGGAAAACTTGGAAAAAATTTGTTCTTTCTTCAACAACAAGAGAATATAATGCAAATTTTTTTCATGCTCAACTTTAGATTTCGAGTAAATGAGAATGTCGTCGATGAACACGATCACGAATTTATCAAGATAAGGCTTGCATACGCGGTTCATGAGGTCCATAAACACCGATTAGTCAAGCCGAAAGGCATAACCATAAATTCGTAATGACTGTAATGAGTTCGAAAAGCAGTTTTGGGTATATCATCCTCATGAACGCGCAATTGGTGATAACCCGAACGAAGATCGATTTTTGAAAAGCAAGATGCGCCTTGGAGTTGATCGAAAAGGTCGTCAATTCTAGGCAAAGGGTATCGGTTCTTAATCGTGAGTTTATTGAGTTCACGATAATCGATACACATTCGAAAGAAACCATCCTTCTTTTTAACGAAAAGAACAAGTGCGCCCCAAGGTGATGAACTTGGGCGGATGAAACCTTTGCTAGAGAGTTCTTGGAGTTGACTCGCTAGCTCTTGCATTTCCGAAGGTGCGAGACGATAGATAGCTTTGGCGACGGGATTCGCACCAGTTACAAGGTCAATACGGAACTCCACTTCGCGAGTAGGTGGTAAACCAGAAACGTCGTCGGGGAAAACTTCGGGAAAATCACGAACCACCGGAATGTCCTTTATTGTCTTTTTTTCTTGTTTCTTTTCCACAACGTTGGCAAGGAAAGCCACATACTTTTTACGTAAGTATTTTTGGGCTTGAGTACACGACATAAGCTTGAGCCCCTTCGAAGGCTTTTCACCGAAAATACGCAAAATCCGATCGTCATCTAGTGGAATTCGAATATACTTCTCAAAGCACACAACTTCGGCACGATGTTGAGCTAACCAATCCATGCATATTATGATATCAAAACTTCCGAGTTGCATAGGAATGAGGTCGATAGAAAAATCATAGTCGTTGAGATTTAGAGTACAACCACGAATAACCGAGTCAATCAAGATAGTTTTACCATTCGCGACTTCAACCATAAAGGACCTTTCGAGTTTAGAACGAGATGACGAAAGCATAGGCTCAAAATAAAAAGACACAAAACTCATATCGGCACCGGTATCGAATGAAATGGATGCATAAACGATATTAACCAAGAACGTACCGTTCACGACATCATTGTTATGCTGAGCTTGATTTGCATTGATCACGAATGCCCTCCCGCGAGCATTGGGGACGACGGGTGTAGCTTGAGAAGTCGAGGCTTGATTGGCTTCAACCGGTTGAACAGATTAGTTTGCCATAAGCTGCGGAACTGGTTGAAAGGCCTGAACTTGATAGGACTTGATATGCGAGTCATGGACACGCGTTGCGGAAATGACTAGGATCTCCACAATTGAAACACGCTCGAGGGGTGGGGTAGGCTTGAGCAATGGGTTAAGCTTGAGTTAAAACACAGTTTTAGTTGAAAGTGTGGGGAGTGCGGGTTGGTTTGGTGAGGGTTGGTTGGGTACGCATGAGTTCAAAACATGCGCTTAGCAGGTGTCCGTAACGGCCACAATGGGTGCATTGTCGGCAAGGGATACCGACTTGGTGCTGTCGTTGGCAAATTTGGCAAAACGGGTGTGGTCCATGGTAAGGTTTCTTTGGAGGTGGAGCTTGAAGGTTTTGGGTGGTTGGTATTGAGGTTGAGGTGGGTTTTGTTGGGTTAAGGCATAGTTTTGCTTCCGTTGCTTGGAATGGTTGTTGTTGTTGCGGTTTGGTTTGGGTGTGGATTCGGCTGTAGCCTCTTTCGAAGGTTCGGCCTCGGTTTTCTCAACACTCTTCTTGCTTCATTTGAGGGTTCCTGCCTTAACGTGGTTGTCAGACAAGGATGCAGCAAGGACAACAGCCTCGCGAAGAGTTTTGGGGGCACTACTTTGGACTGAGTCTTGGATTTGCCTTGGCAAACCCCGAACATACTTGATAGTCCCACGAGAAAGAGGGGTGACAAGATGTGGCACCAAGACGCTAAGCTCGTTGAAGCAAGCGGTGTAAGTAGCGTTATCACCTCCCTCTTGCTTAAGATTCCAAAATTCCACCTCAAGGTTCATGAGTTCGTTGGGTGGACAGAACTCTTCGGTCATGATTTCCTTAAGTTCCTCCCATGGCAAGGCCATGGCTACATCAGCACCACGAGTGGATTTTTCTTGCACCCACCAAGCTAAGGCTCTTTTCTTGAAGACACTTGAAGCAAAGCGTGTCTTCTTATCCTCGGGACATTCTATATGGAGGAAAGTACTCTCCATACTTTGGTACCATTCCAGGAGGGCAGTGGCACCTTCAGAGCCATCAAACTAAAGAGGATTCGTATCGGTGAAGGTCTTGTAACGACAAGAGTTGGAGTTCAAACCTGAAGTGGCTGAGTTCGAATTGGAAGCAATGGTTTGGTGCAGTTGAGCCACCATATCGGGAGCACAGGAGTCAGTTGCTTAGTGATCTGGGCTGTCATCTTGCGGCTGGAGTTTCTTGCAGGACGACGAGGGAAACGAGCAGACATGCTGAAAAGAGAGAGTACTAAGCGTGTGAGTTATCGAGTGAAGATTTCGAGGAGTGGAATACTTAAAACTTTTGAATAAAAAAAATATTGATAATACTAATATCACATGAAAATTGTATTGAAATTAGGATATTCATTTACCACCATGACTTGTGTGAGATTTAAAAGCAGGAGTGCAACCATTCTCTTTTCACAAAGGAAAATGGTCACGTTCGACAACTTAAAGTTATGGTTCGTATGACGTTTGCATGGTATGATTTGGCCAAATAAGTTCCAGCACCCTTTTCGAACCCTCCAGGTAAGCAACCGGGTCCCACGTCTGATTGGGATTTATACGCATTGCTTATCCTTAGGTTTAAAAACCTTGGTGTCAATGGTTCGAAAAAACAAGTGTGTCACCCTTCAAGTTACTACATACCCGTCACGTAGAACAAACTTTAAGAGGATTGAAAATCGTTTTTTTTAATAAATAAATAGATAAAAAAATAAAATAAATTGTTTAGGCATAAGCCTTGGATTTTGTGTGTGAATAGGTGTACATGTGACGCTATAAAACGTAATAAATTTGAGCGTATGAATGAACTTTTAATAAAAGTGCGGACACATAGCGCATAGGGTATACATGCAATTCGGGGCCCTAAAATAAACTATAACTATACTAGGCCGATACGTCTAACAACCTATCTTATAGTTACGGCTCTGATACCAATCTGTAACCTCCCGGCTTTAAGCGGAATACGCCCGAGTGTAACGTACAGATCACTCATAGCTCGTAACACTATTTAAAGCGGCAATAATTATATCATTTCATCTCGTAACGTAACTAGTACACAATTATTCATAATCAACAATAAAAAAAAACACTTCATCAAAACAATAAATAAGTTCTTTATTCAAATATCCTAAGTTATACTAATGATCTTCATCCTTAGCATGCCATTGATTCAACCTGTAGCACGTTGAAAATCATATATTTTATCAACAATTAAGTTGGTGAGTTTTCATAAGTTTTTAAGTATAAATATATATAAAAACCATGATTCAACATTCGTAATGTAATAAATATTCAAGTGTAAAGTAAATGAAAGCAATTAATGTCGTCCTCCCGTTCCTTTAGCCGAGGCCGTAGTAATAGGGGAAATGAGAACCACCTTACGAACAACCGAAGTCATAACGTTAGACGGCGCGGGTACGTCCCGTGGGACCCTCCCACTATGTGTATGTGTATGCGTTTGCGTAATTCCACCATAAGAATAGTAAACACGTTGCAAGCAAGTTCATGTATAATCATAAACAATATGCAAGAATAATATTAACATGTACGCTAATTGTGAATCGGTTTATAAATAAGCACATAACTAACGAATAAAACTAGTGACATGCTACACCCCAAAAATGTTAAAAGCGTTAATAAGGGGTTATGAAGAACTCACTTGGAATAGGGAATACGGTAACGAGGATATGGTAACGATTAAAGCAACTAGGTGGTTTCACGAGAAGTCCCGATAATTCGTCCTAGTTATAAGATATAAACAACATAAATATCTAATGTGGAAAGAATGAACTAAACATGAATACAAAACAAAATAGGTTTATAATAGATTTGGGGATCGATTGTTTGTTATGTATATTAAAACGTGTTTTCGAAAGTGTAATTAAAACTTTTATTAGTTTATTTATTCTTATAAATCGTGTTGGAATATTAACCGAAACTACAAGTTTAATCATTTAAAATATATATATTCCGAATTATATATTTATATATATAAGAACGTTAAATAAACTCTATTTTAAAGGTTCATTGGGGTTCAGTTTAATTAAACGAGTGTAAACAATTTTAAAATAGTAAAGTAGTTAATAATGAAAAAGGTTTAAAAATAATTAATATAAAAAAATCAACAAAAACCAGGCCTGGGGAATCGAACCCGCGCCCCAGGCCAGTTCAAGACTTAACGAAATGCCACTGACCATCCAGACCTGTGTATAACATGCTTAGAACACTGAAAGAAATATATTTATGTATCAGATTCGTTATCCCCAAATCCACCATGAACCCTAATTTGTTTAATCCGTTTAATTCGTTTGAGTTAATAAAAATTGACTTAGGGTTCTTGTTAAACACAAAATTCCGATTCAAATGCATGTAACAATTACCTGATTTGAACAAGAATTGATGGAGGACGAGAGATTAGGGTTTCGGCCAGATGACGAGTTCAAACAAGATCATAAACGGCTTCTTAGATGCAATTGTCTTAGGGTTTTGCTTCGTGATAGTGAGGTGATGGTGTGGATCAATTTAATTGAGTTTTGGACTCGTATTTATAGGCTAACAAGATCGATTTCAGTCCGCGTTCTTAGTTAATGAAAACGATCTGTAATTGATTCATTCTAGCTGTTAATTACGCGTTAAACTATAATAGGAAGGAGCGTGCATGATAAGGATCAAGCTATTTAATCAAATTTCGGATTTTATGGGTTAATTGAATCAAAAAAATATGGAAGGGGGGTGGGGCTGATGGTGGTGACGGGAAAGGAAAAGGGAAGAAGAAGATTTGAATAATATTTGCAAACTAGTCCCTTGGGTATTGCTTGGTGATCACAAGTTGCTAAAATACATATATTTTACATCAAACGAATAGGTTACGAGCCACGTGTAATTACGATAAAGATAAAACCGAAAACATAGTTAATAATTCAACGCTTTTTATTAAATAGAAAGATCCGATTACAAACGGGTCATAAAACGAGTACAAATACTAGTTTGAACTTGACGAATGTCACAGCATTCTCAACTTTTAAGAAATTTCGTCCTGAAATTAGGAATTAACATCCGTAGCAAAAATATGTGGATACTTAGTCTTCATTTGGTCTTCACGTTCCCAAGTGACTTCCGCACCACGCTTAGATTCCCAACAAACCTTGACCAAAGGGATTCGGCTACGCTTGGTTTCCTTATCCATTCGATCTACTATTTCCACCGGTCTCTCAACAAAGTGCATTGTCTTATCTATGCGTACCTCGTTGAGATGGATATGAAGGTTCTCGTCAGCTAGAACCTTTCAAAGGTTTGAAACATAAAACACAGGATGGATGCCTTGAAGCTCTTGCGGACGCTCGAGGCGATAAGCAACATCTCCGATTCGTTCGAGGATTTTGAATGGACCAACAAAACGAGGGGCTAGTTTACCCTTCGTTCTGAAACGGACTACTCCTTTCCAAGGTGAAACCTTGAGGAGGACAAGGTCGCCGACATCGAATTCCAAGGTTCATCGTCGTTTATCAGCATACGACTTTTGGCGACTTCTAGCAGTAAGCAGATTATTACGAATTTCTGCAATTTTGTCGGTGGTATCTTGTACCATTTCGGGTCCAGTGAGCTGAGTCTCACCGATCTCGTTCCAACAAATAGGGGAACGACATTTACGGCCATAGAGCGCTTCGAATGGAGCCATTTTGATGCTCGAATGATAACTATTATTGTATGAAAACTCGACCAATGGAAGATGAGTATCCCAATTACCACCAAAATCAAGCACACAAGTTCTAAGCGTGTCCTCAAGGGTTTGAATGGTTCTTTCAGACTGACCATCCGTTTGAGGATGATAAGCGATGCTAAGATCTAGAAGGGTTCCCAAAGCGGTTTGAAGTGAACTCCAAAAATGAGACATGAAACGACCATCACGGTCAGATATAATACTCAAAGGTATACCATGGCGACAAACAATCTCGTTGACATAAATTTGAGCGAGCTGCTCGATCGAATGCTTTTACCGAATGGGAATGAAATAAGTTGATTTGGTTAATCGATCGACGATTACCCAAATGCTATCATTTCAACGTATTTTAATGGCATTGCTAAAGATTCATCGGTCAAGCATTTACGCAGATTCGAAATATGGAATACATCGTGTATCCCTTGCATTTCCTCAGGTAGTCGCAAACGGTATGCAACAGTGCCGATTCGTTCAAGTACCTCGAAAAGTCCAACGAATCAAGGGCTCAATTTTCCTTTCTTACCGAAGCGAACAACGCCTCTCCAAGGCGAGACTTTTAAGAGAACTTTGTCACCAACATTAAACTCTAACGGCTTACGACAGACATCGGCGTAACTCTTTTGGCGATCACGTGCCGTCTTAATTCATTCTCGGATTTAAATAACTTTGTCGGTGGTTTCTTGGACTATCTCGGGTCCAGATAATTGACTGTCTCCGGTTTCAGACCAACACACGGGCGTTCTACACTTGCGACCATATAATGCCTCAAATGGTGTGGCTTGAATACTTGTGTGATAACTATTATTGTACAAAAATTCCATTAGGGGTGAGTGGTCATCCCAACTTCCACATAGGTCCATCACACAGGCTCGGAGCATGTCTTCCAGCGTTTGAATCGTCCTTTCACTTTGCCCATCGGTTTGAGGATGATAGGCAGTGCTAAGGTTTAATTTTGTACCATGCGCTTGTTGGAAGCTATTCCAAAAGTGAGACGTAAAACGACTGTCTCGATCAGAAATTATGGACAATGGTACTCCATGTAAAGCAACGATGGTGTTTACATAGATACGCCCTAATCTATCCATAGAGTACGACTCATTGATGGGTATGAAATGTGCGGATTTTGTCAATCGATCCACAATAACTGTAACGATTCTGACGAAACCAGGGATACCCTAACCGGTAGACAGTAGTTACGTTATATTTAATGTCGGGTACATGAATTACCATAGTAATTATACGAGAATACATGGTTCACTGTATTGATTGTACGTGAATATATAACTTATCGTATTGAACATGCGATTAATCGATCGATAGTTATTGAAACCCGAACGAATCGAGGGTTCAATTATAGACGAGATATATGATATTTAGTAATGTTACGAAGTATTAAAGCTTCGGGGTAAGTGAATTAAAGTACAAAAAAAGAATTTTCGATTTAATGGTACGTCGTATCATTAAACGAAACCTTCAATATCAAACCGAGCAAGAGACGATCGATCAAGCCGAAAAAGATGCGCAATTATTAATAATATGATGTTTTAAATTAATAAATGTCATGGTTTAAGTTTTTAAAGTTTTTAAATCGGTTCTATATAAATTTCATTTTTAAGACGAAAACGACCGTTTTAGCCTCGTTTTAAGCCGAATTAAACATTTAACCGAAAAACGAAATGAACCAGATTATCCAAAACATTATCCAGATTGCCGAAATCCGAATGAGTGGCTAAGAATGAAAAGGTGGGTCCCACCCCACCCCTCCATGAATTCCGATCGGATTGGGGATTAAACCCCTAGCCCTTTTATTTTTTTTTTTAACAAGCATTTCCATGTTCTTCCTTTCCTCTCTACAAGATCATCTAAAAACCCGAGTTTTTAGCAAGAAAACCGAGGTAAAAATCGAGTTATTTACGTTTCCATCTTCTTTTCTTAAGTTTATTTGCAAGAAAATGAGGTTTCAAAGATGAAAACCGATTCTTGCATGATCAAGTGATGTATACGGGTTATACAAGGGATCTTGGTCCAAGAAAGGAGTTAAACGAACCAAAAACGAATTTTTACGGTTTAAACTTTAGTTTTGAAACAATAACCGAAACTATAGTGTAAGAGGCTTGATTGTGAGTGTAACTTGCTTGGTATTGTGGTATGTTGGTTGTAGGTTCGGTATTTAGTGGTAGATAAGGCGGAAAAACGAGTTTGTAGCTTGTAGTGGCGGAGATCGAAAGGTATATTCGGTTTTTATATAAGTATGAGTTTTTTGGACAGATTGTGGTATATTTAGAGTTAGACTATGAAATTTCACAGAGATGTTCTACGCATGGAAATATGAGATCTGTGAAAATTTGGTAATTTTTGGACAAAGGATGAATATTTGGTGAATTTAATGCTCGGTTTTGGCTAAAAATGGTGAAAAATAGTTAAATAAAATGAAAAAATTCTGGAAAATTCCAGATAATCTGTTTATAACATGTAAAAGTCACACACACAATTTTAGGTCCGTTGGAGAAGTCTATGTAGGCTTTTCGGTTAAACGAGTTCTAGGGTTTTCTAGCTCGGTTTTAGTGAAAATGGCATGTAAAGAGAGATTTTGGTTCTGGAAAAATTACAGGGGACTATGTGGATGTCAGGGGTCATCCAGGAAAAATTTGGGATTTTTCCAAGGTCGTTTGGTATTTACGACATATTTAGAGTTTAAATGGTGTTTAAAAATAGAAAAATAAATTTTAAATATAAAAACTAATTCTGGAAATATTTTTATAAAATTCCCCACTGTCAAAAAGTGATTTGTCCAAAATTTCAAGATCCGAGATTAAACGGATAATTATTTGTGCAAAAACAAACTTTTAAAGTTTAAAAAGCGTAAACCGGTAAAGTTCGCCTAAACAAGCTGACTGGTGTATAAAACCCTAAAAATGAACTATTTTCATATAACTGAGTTAAACAAGTAAAAATAAATCATCCGAAAGCAATTCGGATGATTTGGGTAATTTTATCCGATAAAACAGTTTCCGGTGCACTATAGACGGAAACGGGTCCCGCGGCCAATCGGGACGTCCAAACCGAGCTCTAATTTCACAACTTTAATTAAATTGTCAGTCAACAACTATTTTCGGGTCGTGTGTGACCAAACTCATTTTTGAAACGTAAAAACGGATAACCGTACTAGGCACGCAAAACGGGAAAAACGACTAATAGTAATTTTGACTAGTGAACTCTAAACGATATCACAATCTGAGTCCGGAGAAGTGTTTCTGGGTTAACATTGCCCCCGGAATGGGTACAGTACTGGGTTAACAGTGTCCCCAGATGTCCCTAGAAGTGTTTCTGGGTTAACATTGCCCCGGAACGGGTACAGTACTGGGTTAACAGTGTCCCCAGATGTACCGGTTAACACGGTTAAAGATTATATAAACTATAATTGTATAATAACGATCGTAGGAATCATATTACAAATTGAACGTGTTAACTAATAATGACTGTTGTTACCTGCTTGCATGTGCTAAGGTGAGTTTCACGAGCCCCTTTTTTTTCTGAATTGTTTTTAAATATTTTCTCGGGGCGGAAGCATGTTACTACTGAAATGTTTAAGTACATACTGAACGCATGGATTTGCGTGTATTTATATATATTTTATTGTACGGGAATCGTACGGAAATGTACTAAGATGGTAATTGTCTGAGTTGCTAACATTGTAAGGCCCCGCAACACGAGTGATTAACTGAAAGCCGGTAGAGTGTGAATAGTACTATTGGTCTGGCAAACCCAACTGGTCCGGCAAGGATTTGCTGATGTTTCCCAGCCAGTTGCACATGTCTATTTTGTTGTTATATATATTTTGCTATGTAATGTTAGGCATAGCGGTTTGGGGCAGGTCCGTGGGCGGAGTATGCCACGGGGTTGTGTGTGGATAGTCAGAGGTTTCACTTGTGGGCTCAGCATAATTACATCGATAATATCATATTTTGATAATGATTTATCATGGTTTACTCGAATTGTGAAACTCACCAACTATTCGTAGTTGACCCGTTTTCTCACATGTTTTTCAGGTACGATTAAGATGAAGTGTTTGCTTACGTGCTAAGTGCTTGATGTGTGAAAGATTTGCGTGCGGGATGTTATGATACATTATATTAAATAGAATTATGTATCGTATTGTATGATGTGTGTATCACCTAGACGGTAATGAAATATGAGATAATGTAATTTGAAGTATATTAATGTATTCAGTTTTCTTTATAAACAATGTGGTTGATATCAGAGGTGTCTGTTGCATCCCGTTTACGTTTCCGCTGCGGTTACGGGGTGTTACAATAACCCAATGGTGCCGATACGTTTTTCGTCGAATATTTGGTTTTCATTGATCGCTTGAGTTTGCGCGGATTTGATTTGTTCAAAGAGGTCGATTTGGAGTTCTAGGCACAACGTCGAACTCTTTTGGGCTTTTCATGTTCCTTACGACTTAATGCATCAGCCACAACGTTCGCTTTGCCTTCATGATAAACAATCTCACAATCATAGTCATTGAGAGTCTCCATCCAGCGCCGTTGGTGCATGTTAAGCTCTTTTTGATCGAAGATGTGTTTTAAGCTCTTATGATCAGTGTACACGGTAAATCCTACTCCATAAAGATAATGCCTCCATAAGTGCAAAGATTATGGCGCCTAACTCTAGATCGTGAGTTGTGTAGTTCTTTTCGTGTTCTTTCAATTGACGAGAGGCGTAAGCGATTACTTTCTTTCGTTTCATTAGTACATATCCCAAACCAAAATGGGATGCGTCACTAAAGACCACAAAATCCTCAGTACCTTCTGACAAGGCCAGTATAGGTGCTTGGGTGAGCTTTTGTTTAAGTATATCGAACGCCTCTTGTTGCTTCGTTCCCCATTCATACTTGATGTTCTTGCGAGCTAAAGAAGTTAGGGGAACGGCGATACGAGAGAAATTTTCGATAAATCTACGGTAATAGCCGGCCAAACCTAAGAAACTTCGACTCTCGGTTGGCGATTTTGGGATTTCCCACTTAGGGATAGCTTCAATCTTAGCGGGATCGACTTGAATACCGTTGACGTTAATGATATGACCAAGAAATTGTACCTCGTGCAACCAGAAATCACATTTTGAGAATTTCACATACAACTTCTCGGTTCTATGGATTTCAAGCAAAGTTCGAAGATGGACTTCATGATCGGCCTTGGACTTAGAATAAATAAGTATGTCGTCGATGAATAAGATCACAAATTTAACCAAGTAAGGCTTGCAAATATGATTAATCATGTCCATGAACGCGGCTGGAGCATTAGTAAGTCCAAACGGCATGACCGTGAACTCATAATGTCCATACCTTGTTCGAAAAGAATTTTTCGGAATATCTTCGGATTGAACTTTGAGTTGGTGATAGCCGGAACGAAGATCAATTTTTTAAAATAAGCTAGCACCTTGAAGTTGGTCGAAAAGATCATCGATTCTAGGGAGTGGATATCGGTTCTTGATTGTGACTTTGTTTAACCCACGATAATCGATACACATACGCAAGGAACCATCCTTCTTCTTGACAAATAGAATTGGCGTTCCCCAAGGTGACGAACTCGGTCGAATGAAACCTTTTCAATTAGTTCATCGAGTTGTTTCTTTAACTCCTTCATCTCTGTTGGCGCTAAGCGATACGGAGCTTTGGCGATTGGAGGGGGACCGGGAACAAGATCGATCTTAAACTCTACTTCGCGATTGGGAGGGATTCCGGGAAGTTCATCAGGAAAGACATCAGAAAATTCAGAGACTATAGGTACGTCCTTTATCTCCTTAGGCTTTGACTCTTCAGTGACGTAGGCAATGAACGCTAAGCATCATTGATTCAAACTTTTGTTCGCCCTAATCATGGAAATTATGCTAACTTGGCCAGCGTCTTGTCCCCTTCAATTCGAATCGTTCGTTTATCGGGGGCTTGAAGTTCAACGGTTTTGCTATTGCAGATGATACGGGCATGGTTATCGGATAACCAATCCATACCAAGTACAATATCAAAACCAGCCAGACTCATAGGCAACAAACAAATAGGCAAAATATACCCAGCTAAAAGAATTTTCCCGTTTTCAAGGGCTTCGGAGATCTTAACGATTTCGCCACTAGCAGTCTCGACGCTTAGAGTTTTATCTAACTTTATTAAAGGCTCGTTTAATGGACTACAAAAGCT
The DNA here is from genome assembly GCF_021521415.1 of Bidens hawaiensis. Lineage (NCBI taxonomy): Eukaryota > Viridiplantae > Streptophyta > Magnoliopsida > Asterales > Asteraceae > Bidens > Bidens hawaiensis. The sequence continues at coordinate 21,446 of NW_027502523.1, read as the reverse complement.
ATAATCTATAAAACTCAAATTGGCACCCGAATCAAATAAAACTCTAGCATAGGTGTCGTTGACTAGAAACGTACCAGTGATGGTTTCCGGCATGTCAGCGGCTTTCTTTGTGTCGAGTACAAAGACTCGAGCGTTTCCTTTCCTATCCTTGCCACTTCCACCCGCACCACCAGTCGCGGGTTTTTTCTTTGGGAATTCAAAACTCAAATGCCCCATCTCCTTGCAGTTGAAGCAAGTCTTTTTCTTCTTCCAGCAGTCAGTAGCCGTATGACCCGTACGGTTACATGATTCACAGACTTTAGGAGGCGGAGCGAAGTTACATCGTCCCTTGTGATGCCTCCTACAGGTCTTGCATGGCGTAACATTTGAATTGAACCGATTTTGATGTCGGTTTACGCCCTTGCCTTTGTAGTTGGCACCTCCACTTGTTCTCGCTTGATTTGTTGTTGAATCCTTCTTGTCTTCTTCTTTGTTGCGGACCATGTCGCCCATCAAATAACCAGCTAACTCCATCGCGGAGTCGGCGGTTTATGGTAAGTGTGACCTTACCATGTCGCGGATTTCCCGCGGCAGTCCCCATATATACCTCGTAACTTTGCTGGATTCAGGATTCGCCAGATGGGGAACCAGACGACAATACTCGTGAAACTTTGTGTTGTATTCACGAAGGTTTGTCCCTACAACCTTAAGATTTAAAAATTTTGTTTGGATTTAATCAGTTTCATGCATGGGACAAAACTTTCCCATCATTAGTGTCTTAAACTCATCCCAACTCAGATTGTACATCGCCTCTCTCCCTTTACTCATCAACATTGTATTCCACCATTCGAGCGCCTCTCCCGTAAACATAAGGGCAGAGTATAGAATTTTCTCCTCATCGGAACATTTGCTCGTGATCAAGATCGTCTCCATTTCCTCCAGCCATCTCATGGTTGTGATGGCTCCTTTGTCACCAAGGAACTCTTTCGGTCCATAGTATTTGAAATCTTTAAACGAACACCCACTAATTTTGAGTTTCTTGAACTCTTGTCTAACTCCACCATCGGCGTTAGACTCATGGACACTTTCTTCTCTATGCGAAGGTCTAGATCGAGGTTTAGAAATAGATTTTCGGGAAGGATTAACAGAATGAGAGTGTTTCAAATTTCGAGATTGAGACCTAGCCATGGACTCTTCTCTCACCGCATCCTTAATCATTCTTTGTAAATTATCCATATATTTTTCGGGAATTTCTTCTTCCTGATTACCCTCGGGGTTTTTCCCTTTTTCTTTTCTTACTTCTTTTTCTTTTCGGGCATTCTCGTTGTTATTACTTTGTTCAGACATATTTCTTTTCTTTTCAATTTATATCTGAAATTTTTAACAACGTTTGTTTATTAAACATATATTTTATTATACATTCATATATATATATATATATATATATATATATATATATATATATATATCACAAAGGATATATATACTTATTCCACATTACATACATGTATATATATATCGTTCCAACGATATATATATACTTATCATCCTATCTTTATTCTTAAGAACGTTTCAACGTTCTTGATACATACATTTCACATAACATACATGATTATATTACACACACACTTCTCCTTCACATTCCTTCTCCATCCTCAGTCCTTCATGAACTTTTTCACCACCTTTGTCAGCTTGTTACATTTATGAAGAAGCTTCTCTCCCATCTTCTTCTTTTTTTTCCCTTCTTCAGCCACCTTCTTTCTCCAATCATCAGTCTCATGTGGAGCACGGTCCAAGTGTTCTTCATATGACTGTGGGACCTTGTCGGGGTATCCATATTATGGAGGTGGGTCGCGGTAACCCAATGTCACCATCTCGTAGTGATTCCTCGGTTCAGGATACGGGACCTCAGTCATGTCGGAAGCAAGGTAGAAGAAAGTCTTAGCAGCCATGTTTTGTTTTCGAATCTCATCAGCTTGCTCCTCAATTGATGGAATCCTTCCTTGAAATGGTGGGAAGCTTGATGAAGCTTGGTTCCTGATTTGCTCCAGATATTGAACATACGGATCGACAGAACCGTAGCTTGGGTTTTGGGAAGTGAGTGATCCATCCATTGAGCTTTATATCTCATTGGGATTATCGGGATGCTCTTCTTCCGGTTCTTCCTCATTCTCTTCCTCGGGATCTTTCTCTTCTTCAGGGTCCTCCTCTTCTTCTGGTTCCTCTTCTTCCATATGCTCGGTGGTCTCATTGATCATTGGGGGCATTTTGAAACTTTTGTAGGGCATCATTACCCTCATCTTGGGCTTGCGGGACGACCGTTCGCCATTGTTGGGTTGTGAGTTGACTTCGTTGAAAGTGGAGCTTCCGGTATGCCACCTTCGTTGATCGGAGTGGCATTGCATCAAGTCGGAGGATGGGGATCTTGGTTCTTCCTTTATGGGTCAGTTTGAGAGGAAAGCATAGGACGGGTGTGGATTTGGTAGATATCCGGTTGGAAAGTACTGCGGCATCTCCGATGGTTGGTAAGTGGGAATTTCCAAAGGATGGTACGTCGGTATTTCAGAAGGTTGATACATGGGTATGGTTGGTGGATAGTAACTTGAGTGCCTTGGTGGTTCGATTCTTTGTTTTGGTGGACTTTCGGGAACGTCTATCGGGTAGTGTTTACTTCCGAGGTAGTACACAGGTTTGGTTAAGTCATGTTCTACATCTTGGTCAAAGTATTCTTCATAGTGTCCATCACTCATGTTATCCTCGGGGTAGGGTTCGGCAATTACAGCCTCTTTAGCTTTGCGTATAAAGTTCGCGATATGAGCCTTGAATGACATCTACATTTTAGGTGGTTTAGAATGTGGAGGGAAAGAAAAGGTTACCAGCCTATCTTATCCTAAAACAAATAATCAATTATTTCCTATACTTGGATCTAAGCTTGGGTATTTTTTATGATACCCAATTCGCTAAGATCGATGGCTCTGATACCAACACTTGTCACACCCCGAACCACGGCCTAGGCGTATGACAACTATGTTGGTACCACAAGTGTATATAAATCAGAGTTACGTTATATTAGCGGAAGTCTTATAAAACTTGTGGATTAAAGTTATAATATTACAAAAGACGGGATTATAAATTTCCCGTTTAAGTTATAAAAGTATTACTTGTTTTATCATTACAAAAACCACCATTATATATAAGTTTATACAAAATAAAATCCGAGCCATCGGATACAGGTAGCACTTCGATACTCCAACTACTAAACTTGTTCACCTGCAAAATGTAAATAAAATACATCAGCAACGAATGCTGGTGAACACGCTGACGCAAAAATATTTTCTTTTACTTTATTACCCCTCGAGACTACGCCTGCCTCGGCCCAACGTGGCTTAGGAATAACAAAGTTAAATAACACATTTATAAATTCAAGTCTCTACTCTAGGTCACCTCAGCAAATACCGCAACGTTCGACTTAGTTAAGTACCCGTAAATTTACACAAAGATCGTACTTCCCGCGGGAAAGCGTCCTACGATCAAGGTGGTGCGATGTGCCCATCGCGTAGTACCACCTATGTAGGTTTATACTTTTATTTATAATTGTTTTTAGGAACACATAGTTCCTTGTAAACAATTTTCATATAACATGTTTAACTCGTTTGAAAACATGTTTATAAAAGTTTGGGGGGCGTATTCACTTTTTCTATTTGGGATCGGCTTCAACACCATCCGAGGGTCTTTCCCTTGCTATCTCGCACCTATAGTACGAGTATAACCATTTGTTAGTCGGATATACAATCCGGCTTAAGACCTTTAGTCTTATTTTATATCTCTACCTCGATGAACCTTTAGTTCATATATTTCTTTTACTTGAAAACCTTTAGTTTAAAAGTAAATTATAAACCTTTAGTTTATATGAAAACCTGACGTTTCTTCTTCTCTAAGAAACGTATTCTTTTCTTTTATTATTTAAGAATACACATTATTACTTAAATAATAATTTCATAACAAAGAATATACATATATACTTACACACATATATACGTATTTACAATTCATTCATTTATTCTTTTCTTTGTTATTTTTATATTTCTTTTATTGAGGTATCGAGTATAACCTCGACTTAGGGCTTAAGCCCTTAATATAATATTATATTATATTCATTTGTCGTTACGCCTAACCTTGTTGGCGTTTAGAAACCCTAGGAACTCGAGCAGCACTCCAAGTCGCTTTCACTTTTGTCGATCAACTTTGGCACATCAATGATAACACCAATCTTCGACAATTGCCGACACGCCTTTAGAATACAAACACCTTCTTGGTTGTATGTGGGTTGAGGGTGGCATGCACTTCGAGGAAACGCTGACACAAAAATCGGGGATCGGGACACGTTTATCGAGGAATCGGAGCACGTTTTTTGAGACGGATCGAGGGTATGGTTTATATATTCTAGAGAGATGTTAGAGAGATGTAAGAGAGCTGTGTTTGGGATGTGAATGGCTTGAACCCGAAGCCTTCTATTTATAGGCAAATTTTGGAGCCTATCGCGATACGCGATAGCCTCCTGGCCAAACCTATCGCGTATCGCGATGTAGGCTCAGCTAGTCACCATATAGACCTGCCACGTGGCGACACATGGCAGGCGTTGTGCCGCGTGGCGGACGTGTTGCCACGTGGTGACACGTGGCGGCAGACGATGCCACTGTGTGCCACGTGGCACACGTGTCACAAACTGTCAGGCCACGTCATCGCGATGACGTTGGTCAACAGCGATCGCGTATCGCTATTGACACCTTCCAGAACGTTTGACCAAGCCCCATCGCGATACGCGATGGGCTTATCCTTTTGTCCCGTCGCGTATCGCGATATGACAAAAAAACAGAATTTCCATTTTAAACCCTAAGGTTTGGAAATTGGCAATTTTAGTCCCTTAACTTTGGAAAATTTATATTTTGAACTCGAAATTTTCTCGATGTTACAAGAGGTGAATTCACTTCAAGGGGAGGTGGTAGGAATTACAACGTGAACTCCAACACCTACCACCCCGGGTTAAGAAATCACCCAAATTTTCGATATGGAAACCCGGCCACTCAATCTAACCCGAATTTTCAAGGAAATCAAGGCAATTATGTTCCTCACCAACAATATAATAACCAAGGTAATTTTCATGGCGGGAATAATCAAGGGTTTCAAGGTCAAGGAGATGGTGGTCAAAGTGGGTCAACGGGTCAAAGTGCATCAAGTGGAAATGAGGTTATGGACATGTTGAAGTTGATGCAACAAGACATGCAATGAAGAAATCAACTTGATGAATTGAGAATGCAAAAGGATAAAGTTAGAGATAAGGCCATCCAATCATTGACCACACAAATGGGTCAACTCGCAACTGAAGTGTCGGACTTGAAGAAGAATAAGGGTCAATTGCCAAGCGACACAAAGGTAAACCCGTTTCATAATTCATCTCGTAATGTTCCTATAAATCATGTTAGTATGCCAAGAAGTGGTAAAAAAAATGTAATTGTCAAAAGGGGTCCACAAAAGGAGGAGATGTGGGAAGTGTTTAAACATATAAAAGTAAATTTACCTCTACTTGAGGCAATAAAACAAGTGCCCGCGTATGCTAAGTTTTTAAAAGATCTATGTACTCAAAAGAGGCAACAAAAAGTGCCTAAACGAGTGGATTTAACTGAGCGGTAAAGTGCGGTTTTAAAAGGAGATCTTCCTCCTAAGCTTCAAGATCGGGAACGCCCTTAATTAATATTCAAGTAAGTGATTTTCAAATGTCTAGGGCGTTACTTGATCTTGGGGCCAGAGTAACTAGGGGGTTTATATGACCAATATGACTTTGGTCCTTTAAAACGAGTTGAGACCATGATTGTATTGGCGGATTTGTCTCATAAACTTCCCCATGGAATCATGCGGGATGTGATTGTGAAAGTGGAGGATTTTTATTATCCTGTGGACTTTTTAGTGTTAGACTATTCTTCGGGTGACCCAAGTCAACAACAAAATGTTATCTTGGGTCGACCATTTTTGAATACTGCTCATGCAATCATTGATTGCAGATTTGGTACCGTTGACATGGCGTTTGGTAATCGTAAAATGCGCCTTAATGTTTTTACTAACGTCTCTAATTCTTTGAGTGGTGAAGAATGTTTTATGGTAGATTTGGTGGACCATTGTATTCCTCATAAATATGATGAAGATTGTGTAGAAGCTTGTATTTGTGATGATTCTGAACAGGTACACGTGTGTGCTTTGAGGATGGAAGAACAAAACTAGGATGTCTTAGCTATGCAAGAGTTAAGGCCACCATGGACACATCAATTTGAGAGTTTGCCAACGGAGATCAATTCGGACACAAAGCCGTCTTTGGAGTGTCCACCAAAGGTTGAATTGATGGAACTCCCAAGTCACTTGAAGTATGAATTTTTAGGGGAGAATGAAACCCTTCCGGTTATCATTGCTTCTAACTTGGAGGAAGAACAAGAGAGGGCGTTGGTAAAAGTGTTGGGAGCACATAAGGCTGTTATTGGATGGACGCTGGCGGATTTGAAGGGTATTATACCTTCAATTGTTATGCATTAAATAATTACCGATGAGGAGGCTAAACCCACAAGGGAGACTCAAAGACGGTTGAACCCGAATTTGTGAGAAGTGGTGAAAAAGGAGGTTATCAAGTGGTTGGATGCGGGGATCATTTACCCTATTTCAGACAGTGCATGGGTGAGCCCGACACAGGTAGTGCCCAAGAAAGCCGGCATCCAGGTAATAAAAGGTGATAATGGTGAACAAATCGCCACCCGCCCGGTAACCGGGGTGGCGAGTGTGCATCGATTATAGAAAATTAAATAATGCAACCTCAAAAGACCATTTTCCGCTACCATTCATTGACCAAATAGTTGAAAAACTTTCCGGTCAAATGTATTATTGTTTATTGGATGGATATTCGGGTTACAATCAAATTGCAATTCATCCCGATGACCAACATAAGACCACTTTCACGTGTCCATATGGTACTTTTGCCTTTATGCGAATGCCATTTGGACTGTGTAATGCCCCGGCTACCTTTCAAAGATGCATGATGAGCATCTTTTCTGACATGGTCGGGGAATCACTTGAAGTTTTTAAGGACGATTCTATTTTTGGCTCAACATTCGAGTCATTTCTCGTTGATTTAGAAAATGTTTTAAAACGATGTGTTGAAACAACTTTGTGTTGAGTTGGGAAAAAAGTCACTTCATGGTGCAAGAGGGCATTGTGTTGGGTCATGTGGTTTCAAGTAGGCGAATGGAAGTTGATCAAGCTAACATCTTTACCACCCCCGAAAAATGTTAAAGGGGTGAGATCGTTTTTGGGACATGCCAGATTTTATAGGAGATTCATTAAAGGTTTTAGTGCAATTTCAAAACCTTTATGTAATCTTATATTGAAGGATGTTCCCTTTGAGTTTACAGATGAATGTTTGCAAGCTTTTGACAGTTTGAAGGAGAAGTCGGTACAAGCACCCATTCTGCAATCACCGGATTGGTCAAGCCCGTTTGAAATCATGTGTGATGCTAGCGATAGCATGGTTGGAGCGGAATTGAGTCAACGAGTAGAGAAAAAGACGGTGGTAATATATTATGCAAGCAAAACTTTATCTGAGGCGCAATTAAATTACACCACTACCGAAAAAGAGTTACTTGCGATGGTGTACGCCTTGGATAAATTTCGGTCGTATATTTTGGGAATTAAAGTGGTAGTGTACTCGGATCATAGTGCGGTCCGGTATTTGATGGAAAAAAAGATGCGAAACCGCGTTTGATTCGATGGGTGTTGTTGTTGCAAGAATTCGTTCTTGAAATCCGGAGCAAGAAAGGTTGTGAGAATGTAGTGGCGGATCATTTGTCTCATATTCCACTTGAAGGTATTGACGATTCGATAGAGATAAACGAACAGTTTCCCGATGCAAGTGAGTATATTTGGGATGTACAACTGTTAACCGTATCGACTGCTCCATGGTATGCTCATTTTGTGAATTATTTAACCACGGGATCTATGCCAAGTCATTGGATGAAGAAACGAAGTCAACGGTCATGGCTCAAGTGAAACAATATATTTGGGATGAACCGGATTTGTTCAAGATTGGTTCGGATCAAGTTAAACGGAGATGCATTCCCGAGTCCGAGGTGTTGGAAGTTTTTACACATGCGCATGCATCGGCATGCAGGGGTCATTTTAGTGGTCAGAAAACGGGCTACCGGGTACTTCAATGTGGGTTTTATTGGCCCATCATTTTTAGAGATGCAAGTGAGTATGCCCGACATTGTCTCAAAACGGGATGAAATGTCATTGCAACCGATTTTGGTGTTAGAGATTTTTGATGTATAGGGAATTGAATTTATGGGCCCGTTTCCAAACTCAAATGGATTTTTATATATCTTGGTTGCGGTCGATTATGTGTCCAAGTGGGTAGAAGCGGTATCAACAAGAACCAATGACCATTCGGTAGTTTGCAAATTCGTTCAATCAAACATATTTGCTCGGTTTGGTATACCACGTGTTATTATTAGTGATGGTGGGTCGCATTTCAAGAATTTTAACTTTGGGAAATTATTAAAAAGGTACAATGTAAATCACCGAATTGCTACTCCTTATCATCCACAAACAAGTGGACAAGTTGAAGTGTCCAATCGCCAAATTAAAAAAATCTTGAAGAAGACGGTGTGGGTCGATAGAAAGGATTGGTCTTCAAAGTTAAATGATGCATTGTGGGCGTATCGGACCGCCTACAAAACTCCTATTGGCACAACTCCTTATCGGTTAGTTTATGGGAAAGTGTGTCATTTACCAATGGAGTTGGCACATAGGGCGTTTTGGGTGATCAAGAATGTTAACACGGATTATAAGCAAGCGGGTGAATTGAGAAAGTTGAAGTTGAATAAGATTGAGGAAATCCAGGATGAAGCGTATGAATGTGCTTCCGCATATAAAGACAAACTAAAAAAGGTCCATGATGCAAAGTTGAGAAAAAGGACTTTTGAAGTGGGTCAAAAGGTGTGGTTGTACAATTCAAGGTTGAAGTTGTTTCCGGGTAAACAAAGAGTAAGTGGATGGGTCCATATATCATCACAAGAGTGGGTCAGTTTGGTGATGTAGAGATAGAAGATGTTCAAGAGCAAACGAAACAAGTGGTGAATGGTCAAAGACTTAACCTTACTTGGAAGGAAAGGACATCAATATGCTCTATGTGGATAGGGTGAGTTACTTGTTACGCCCACCGGATGAGGAAACGAATTAAGAGGCCAAGGTATGTTGTGACGGGTGGTCTATGGGACAACCCTTAAGTGAGTTAATACCGTAATAATCATGTATTTAATTGGTTTATCTTGTAGAGTTAGATAAATACGGTATTCTCGGTGAATTGTAGGTACAAAGGAGGTTTCGGGGCTATTATGATGTATAATGAAGAAACCTAAGGAACCGGGTACGCGAGAGAGGTCAAAAGAAGTGAAAACGGGAAGGCGAGGCTGAAGTCCACCGTGACCCACGGTTGAGACCGTGGGCCACGGTCCAATGTGATCAAAATGGACAGAGGCCACCGTACTGTGGCCTCTGTCCCACCGTGAAGCCCACCATGGCCCACGGTGGTGACCGTGGGCCACGATCCAGTTTATGCAGAAAGACACCGTGACCCACGGTGTGAACCGTGGGCCACAGTGCGGGTCGTAACTGCCCAATTCTCTTTATATTTTTAGTCATTTTTCAATGACTTATCATCTATCTATCATTCAAAACACCTCGAGAACGATTTTGGGAGTGCAAGTACTTTATTTTGGTGATTTTAATCGTTGAATTGGTATTTTAGATTCATCTACATACTTTAATTGATGCGATGATGAATCGAATAATGAGTGGCTAGTGCTCTTTATGTTCTCTCCCGAATTGTAAGGTTTCAAGTGACTATTTGTGAATTGTTTATGTTATTTGAGGGATAGTAATTTGATCAATTGATTGTATTGCTATGGTGACTGTGAGTTTTCCTTGTAATTGTTAGTATAGTATAAATTCGTGTTCTTGACTATCCGTTCTTGGTGCCATAGGCAATCGAGATTTAGTAGAAGAGAATTAGGGTTAACTATATCATATTGATTATTGAGTGATAACCTTGTGTTTTTTATAATCCAAGTACTTAGTCCTCTTTGATCACTTTCAAACTCGCTTTCATGAATTATGTCTATGTAGTTCATCCCAAAAGTAAACATTAACATTATCAATATTGAAAACCTGAAATCGGGAGAGAGCATTGTTTCTTATATTGTTTAAAACTCGTTTAGTGCTTTAGTTATTTTTGTTAATCAAAACCAAACAACCAACTCTTTGAATTACTTTTGCACTTGGTTTAATATAGTTTAATTATAAAGCTACTTATTAACACATTTTCCACAAACTCCTTGTGTTCGACACCCGCTTATCGCTATCTAATTAGTTATAATCGGTTTATTTTTGAGTGAGTCTTCGACCTCACGTCAGATCCCAAGATCTAAGTTCAATAGGAAAACTTAATCATGAAACCAAGGGTAGTCACTGTGGGGGAGTACCCCAAACCAAACTTAAAGGGTGTTGCGCATGCGGGCGTCCTAGTCCATTCTAATCAATGACATGAAACGAGGATAAGCATAACAAAGGTTAATGACTTGTAGAAATCAAGAATAACCTATGGCTTTTAAAGAATCGAGCGGGAATCACCTACGTGAGAGAGAAGTAGGGTCGCTTCGAATGGATTTTGGGGCAAAAATCCTAGAGCTCTCGCCGAACCAAGCTAGTGTTCCAGGACCATAATAGGACACGACAGTGAGGGGTTGACTAAACTTGGGACAATGTTATGTGAAGTGTATTGTCGTCTACACTAATGGGGTATGTTCAAAGACATCGTGTCTACACACCACCAGGAGGCTAAGTATACTTCATAAAGAAGGGTTCAAAGGGTAACACCTACATTTCCTGCAACATTCAACCGCTGAATTGCATCGGATGAAACTTGCATGAGCGGATCGATTTCCATTCATGTGGGGGATTGTTGGAAAAATGTTAGCAAAAAATGAGTTTGCTAATTTTTGTACATTAATAATTATATTTATATTTGCGCATTATAAATAATTATTTACGGGTTTGTTATCCTTTATGTGATAGCATCACAACGAGTCAAACCATGTCCAAAACCGAGCTAAGATGATTGAGATATCGAAGCTCAAAGATGAGTGGTTGGAAAATCAAAATAAGAATAAAAAACATTAAAGATGTTTAATGCAATTTATTTTTCGACGGGAGTTACGGATTGAATTCAAAATCAGAATAAAAAGCATTAAAGACGTTTAATACAATTTATTTTAGTTTTGAGTCTTTGATCCTAGCTCCACTGTAAATACCAAGGCATGGCTTGGGTTTTACATACCATTTTGCAACTTGAAGAGCTTGCAAATTCTCCAACATTTCTTCATCTTCTCCAACACAACCAAGAAGGTACGAACCGATCCAATTCGAATGCATAGTCAACTCCGGCAGTACATACTGCTTCGGCCGTTGTACCCTGGGAAACAAAACAAGTAGAGACTCGGAATTTGTTTTAAGGCCCCGTGTTCAACACGATCCTCAGTCACCAACTTCTACTTCTACCTGATTCTTTGTACTTTGATTTATTTCAGTTGTAATTGTACTGTAATTTAATGCTTTCTAGATAGGTGTTTTTTGTTCATTCTTTGTATTGTAATAGTATTAAAAGTGTTTTATTTATTTTATACCGAACGGTTCCTACAATGAGGACCCCTATGGAGAAATGGTCTGGAAATATAAGTGATTACGGTAACTTGAGGATCTTTGGTTCATTTGCTTTTGCTCATGTAAGTCAAGGTAATCTAGGACTAAGAGCCATTAAATGTATCTTTGGTACCCTGAAGGAGTAAAGGCTTACAAATTATGGAGGTATGATAATGTTAGTCCTAATATAACACTAAGCATGGATGTTATGTTCAATAAAGATGTCATGTATAGGGATGTTTTATAGGGTGAAAGTTCAAATCCTACTCAAGGGTAGGTAGAGGTGGATCCAACGGGAAAATGGGAATTAACGATGTTAAAGAGGCTGAATAGGAAATTCAAATCATGGTTCAGATGATGATGCCTCTACTAGCTATAACTTGGCTAGGGACATATCAATGAGAAATATCACTAAACCATTGAGATATAGAGATTATGCAAATTTCTCAACTTTTGTCTTTAATTTTGGAGAAGAAGAAAGTATGATCGAACCTTTTTCCTATCATGAGGCAATAAAGTTTACAAATAAAGATAAATGGAAAAACTCTATGGATCAGGAGATGGATTCATTATCCAGAATGGCACTTGGGAACTGGTTGTCCAACCAAAGGGTCAGAAATTGGTTGATGTAAATGGATATTCAAGATTACCAAAGGCATTGAAGGGTTAAGATACCTAGGTTCAAGGCTAGGTTAGTGGCAAAAAGGTTTCACTCAAAAGCCTAGCATTGATAAAATGAAACATTTTCCCATGTGGTTAAGCACACTTCCATAACGGTAATATTGTCATTAGTAGCATCAGGTGACTTTGAGTTGGAGCAGTTAGATGTCAATACAACATTCCTACATGGCAATCTTGATGAGAAAATTTACATGAGGTAACCACCTGGTTATGAAGTGGCAGGACAAGAAGAAAAGGAGTGTACGTCTTTTAAAAATATTTGTATGGGATGAATAGTCTCCTTGAAAGTGGTATGGAAGGTTTTGATGATCATATAGTTAGTCATGCATTCAACATAAGCAAGTATGATGAATGTGTGTATTACAAGGAATACAACATGGATAATTTAATTTATTTGCTTCTATATGTTGATGATATGCTAGTGTGTAGTCAAGACAAAGAAGCCATAAAAGATGTGAAAGATATGTTAATGCATGAATTTGACATGAAAGAATTCGATAATGCAAATAAAATTTGAAGTATGGAATTTTATAGGGCAGGGTCAATAAGAAATTATTTCTTTCTCAAAGGTCTAATACTGAGAAGGTGTTATATAATTTGTCAATGGAAAATAGTAAGTATGTTGTTACACCATTGCCATTGCATTTTAAATTCTCAAATGAGGATTAACCTAAAAGTGAAGAGGAAAGTGCATAAATGGGAACTATTCCATATGCTAATGCAGTGGAAAGTTTTATGTATTTGATGGTGTGTATTAGGCCTAATATAGGCTATGCAATAAGTGTATTAAGCAGATATTTGGTCAATCCCTGGTCAGGTTTATTGGGAAGGGGTCAAATGGGTCATGAGGTACTTGAATAGTACTAGAGGTGTTGGTCTGATTTATGATGGATCAAGTTCATCAGAGACAAAGGTTTTAGACAAGGGAAGGTCAGTTACATGTGCATTCAAAGTATTCGATGGTTTGATCAGGTGGAAGTCAACCTTGCAACATGTTGTTGCTTTGTCATCCATAGAAGCAGAATATATAGCCTTAATAAAAGTTGTTAAGGAAGCAATTTGGCTAAAAGGTTTGTCTCTAATATTGGCATTAATTTGATTGAAAATGTTGTTATATGTGACAATCAAGATGCCATACATATCTCAAATAATCAGATGTTCCATGAGAGAACAAACACACATAAATGTGAGGCTTCATTTCATCAAAGAAGTTACAAGTTAGTTAAAAGGTTCAGGGGTTGAAACTATCAAATGGGCAAAGTTATAGTAAGATGAAAGATAAGTTCGTTTGCTACTTGCGTAGATGCTAAAACTTGTAGTGCGGAATGTAATACTTTGCTTTAAGAGTGTGTTAAAGGTCATTGGCTTATATAGCCGTTGAGATTAGGCCTTGTGGTGAGTTTTTTGGATTTCCTTTCATTCTGTAATAATCTTTCGATTACTTTATGTACTACGTTTCTTGATCATGATTAAGAACCCCTAATCTTTTGATTGTGTTCGTGATCTCATCCGTTCTAATTTGATCATCGTTTAGAGTTCGGTTTCGTTTTATTTGTACAATTGATTCCGCATAAATGTATAACACTTTCAATATAATTAAAAGCGAAAACGACGTCAAATACAATGATCCTACACCTCTATTTATACTACCCTAAACGTGTTTTCTACTTGAACTCTAATTCATATTCCTAAAAATACTCAAAAACATAATAAACATTATACTTTTTCTCTAACTCTAATAATTTTCTTCTAACAATACATTAATTTTTTAATTTATTCTCTCGTCTTTATCTTATTTATTTTCAAACTTTTTATTCAATTCACCTCCTATACTTCTTGGTTGTTCATACTTAACCCTCGTTTAAATGTCAAATCAAGATTATAACCTACAATTTCTATATTATATTACTAGTATTTCCTAGCCCGATCCAAACCGACATAGAAAATTTTATATCCAGTTTGTATGAAATTGAGCATTTAAAAACAATGACTTAATACGAATAAAATCTTGGATCCAGCACTAGACCCGCCATCGGCTTGTGTTATCTGGTTCATGCACATGCGCAAACATTTGTTTTGGCTTATTGTAGAAAATAATACTAACGGTGAACATATAATGATTTTGTAAATTTTGTATGTCAAGATTTTACAGGGAAATTAATAAATTAATTTAGTGCATATATCAACTTAGATGAAACGCACCTTTAATTCAAATCAAACATGTTTCGCTTTATAATATTCAACCGGATTAAATTAGTGTATAGAATGTTCACTAATTGCAACTGATAAGGATATAATATGAAACATATTTATATAAAAACTAATTACGTTTCATTACCATTAATGCAATAAGACATTAAGTATTAGGTTTTGATGTGCTTATAAATAGAAACAAGAATTTAGTCTTTTCCATTAAGCAAAAGCTAAGATAAATAGATCCCAATGGAGTACCTTCATTTCAAGTTTGCTCTCTTAACCATCTTCTTATTTTGCCCCAGGTCCTTCATTTTCTTTGTCAACCATCTTTTTTTTATCATTGTATTTGATCAATTAATTATATGATTTTCCGTCTTAATTCTGCAGTGTGGTCGACATATGCACAGCGTACACCATCATCAAGCCCAGCATCCCTACAACCGAGCTCAGAAAGCCCGCGTACTCACCACCAAGCCCAAATAGCCCACCACCAGGCCCAAAAAAGCCCACCACCAGGCCCATCATACCCACCATCAACCCAAAAAGCCCAGCATACCAACCACCAAGCCCAAAAAGTCCACCACCAAGCCCAAAAAGCCCATCATACCCACCACCAAAGCCAAAAAGCCCACCACCGAGCCCAGAAAGCCCATCATACCCACCGTCGAACCCAAAATGCCCACCACCAAGCCCATCATACTCACCACCAAGCCCAAAAAGCCCACCACCGAGCCCAACATGCCCACCACCAAGCCCATCATACTCACCACCAAGCCCAAAAAGCCCACCACCAAGCCCATCATACTCACCACCAAGCCCAAAAAGCCCACCACCAACCCCAAAAACCCCACCACCAATCCCCTCATACTCACCACCAAGCCCTAAAAGCCCAACACCAAGCCCATCTCCAACCCCAGCATATCGAACAACAAGCACACCAAGCCCAACATACCAAACACCAAGCCCATCACCAAGCGCAGTAAGCCCATCACCGGACCCTGACTATTGCTCAAGCTTTTGCAGAACAGAAGATGCTATATGTGACACTAACACCGGAAGCTGCATATGTCATCCTGGAATTCTAAAGATACTACAACCAAAGGTACCATTCAGACGAAGATCCTTGTTGTGGCATTGCCAAAATGATGATATCTGCAAGAATCATTGGTGTCATAGTCAAGATTCTTATTGCGATGATGGTGTATGCATCTGTCATCCTTGTGGACCATATCATGCTACCTAAATTGCATGATCAGAGTTTTTAAGCGATATAAGTTTTGGTTTGAGATAACTAGATATTGTTTCCTATTTACGACGAATAAAAACTTGTTTAGATGCATTACGGTTTACCTTGATTATGCTTATTTAGCTAAGAGGTTAATAAAAGGTTAATAAGTATAGACCATGATGGTTTTTTTTTAACACTTGTCAAAAGAATACAAGTGTGCTAGATATTTGTCATTGTAATTTGGGATAAACATGATATCAAATTTGAGTATACATGTGATATAGGGGTGTGCAAATTAACCGCCATAACCATAACCGATCAACCGAACCGATTTTAACCGATAACCGACATAACCAGCGGGTCGGTTTAATGAATTTTTAAAAACCGCCAAATAAGGGCCGGTTATGGTTAAAGATAATTTCAAACTCACCAAAACCAAACCGCTCCATTTACAAGATTCTCAACTTTATGGAGTATGATTAGACACATTGTTGATAATTTGTTGAAAATTAAAGAAGGTAATAACTAATAACGCTCTCATTTTTATACTATATGATTTAATTTTACTAAAGAGTTAAACCATTAACTGTTTGTTTGAATATATATTTATAAATATTAAGAATTATATAATTTGTTGAACTATGTCATGTCATTTTTATTTTTTTAGTACCAAAATTTTACGCTCAATTATACATTGGTTTGGTCACGGTTAACCGACCATAACTGACTCGCTATAACCTTCAAAACCGATTAACCGAAACCTCCATAACGGATCGGTTATGGTTATGATTATCTATTAACCGACATATTGGTTATGGTTATGGGTTTGGTCTAAAACCGTCCCAAACCGACCCATGCACACCCCTAATGTGATGTATCGTTTGTATAAAAGAAGTCAATACTAACCTAGATATCAGTGACCTCAATACAACTCATATAACACGTTTATGTATATGAGAAGCGGGTCATCTTTAGCGGGTAAGTAAACGATAAAAAGGCTGAAAGCTACAAATGAGTTGTAAACCATTAAATTGGTACTAAACGAGTCTAAGTTGTAAATATGTTAAATAGGTTGTAATAAAGTTGTAAAAGGGCTTCTAAACGGATTGATAGTTTGTTAACGAACGAAAATGTTCATTTTCTCAATGAACGAACATAAATACAACAAAAGAAAATCAGGCTTTGTGTGTCAATTCTAACATATTTAAAAATATGTTTTGTGGTATTTAAGTTCACCTGTTAATATCTTTATTTAAACAGTTGACTCGTCAACATGTTTAGACCACGCGTAGTGATAACTAGGCACATAGAGGGGTTGTGCGACACGTGGCATCCCAGTAAGCAATTGCTAGTTTTGCAAAAAAATGGTGTAGACTAAGGGGTGTGTGGTTCAGTGCGGTTGTGGATTAAAACCAAACCAAACCAAAACTTTGTTTATTGGAATTAAAACCGTTCGGTTTTGATTTTTTGGTTTTCGTTTTGGTTTCGGTTTTTTCAGATTTTACCATTTGAGCTTGAAAATTTTATGCCGAAAAAAAGTTGCCCGAAATAATTAGTTTAGGTATAAATTATTTGGTTAATAATTAACTAACTGCCTATTATACATTTGGTCAAAAATATATAACATATTTATTAAATTCTTATAAATTACTTATAATATAAAATAAAAATCTAGAAATTCGGTTTAGTTCTGTTTTTTCGGGTTTTATTGAATGCAACACCAAAACCTAACCGCAAGTTCAGTTTATATAAAAACACAAAACCAAACCGTCAATTTTTGTTTTGTTCGGTTCCTCGATTTGAATTTTTTGGTTTTTTCAGATTGGTTTTTTCGTTTCTTAAACACCCCCAGGTGTAGTGGTAAAAAAATCTTAAAACCCTCTTCCAATCATTACACACTTTTTTATTTTTTTTAAATTTTTAAATAAAATTATAAATATTAATTAAAAATAAACAAAAATTGATTGGACAACGCTTCCCTCCACCACTACTGTATATCCAATTAAACGCGGCATAATACGAGAAGAGGGCGGTGTTCACTAAGTTATGGCCTCGTTTTTCCTGAGAACGAAGTCACTACATGTGGTCTTATTCTTAAATATAAAATTAAAATTAAAAGATTTAAAAAGTCAAAATTATATAAAGTTAAAAAAATTAAAAAGTCAAACTATAAAAAGTCAAAAAAAAAATCTTTACCCACAAAATTAAACCATGTCTTCTTCAATATCAAACCACTATTGTTCATTACTCAAACTCTACTGTGAAACACACAACCACCTTCAAGTAAAGAAGCTTCACAGCTTCATACTCAAAACCCTAATAAACCCTGAAACCTTTTTGCTCAATAATATCATTACCAGTTACTTTAAACTCGGAAACATTAGTTATGCACGCCAAGTGTTCGACCAAATTCCTAAACGAAATCTTTTTTCATGGAACAGTGTTCTTTCAGCTTATTCCAAATCCGGGCACTTATTAGACATGGAAAAGATCTTTTACGCCATGCCGAAGCGAGATGGGGTGTCGTGGAATTTGGTTATTTCGGGTTTTACTCGTTTCGGTTGTTATGATAATGCCGTCAAGGCGTATAAGTTAATGTTGAAAGATGGTGTTAGTTTGAATAGGATTACATTTTCAACTATGCTTATATTGTGTTCGAACAACGGGTTAGTCGGGTTGGGTAGGCAAATTCATGGGCAGATAGTGACGTACGGGTTTGAATCGTATGTGTTTGTAGGCAGCCCGTTAGTCGAAATGTATGCGAAAGCAGGTATCATAAACGACGCGCGCCGAGTGTTTGACGAAATGCCTGAAAGAAACGTGGTGATGTATAACACGATGATCATGGGTTTTCTTCGGCGTGGGATGATTGAGGCTTCGGAGCAGTTGTTTTATAGTACGCGTGAGAAAGATTCGATCACGTGGACGACGATGGTTACAGGGTTTGCGCAAAACGGTTTGTGTAAAAAGTGTTTTGATGTGTTTAAGGAAATGAGGCTGCAGGGTGTCGGTATTGACCAGTTTACGCTTGGAAGCGTATTGACCGCGTGTGGAGGATGTATGGCTTTTAAACAAGGTTCTCAAATCCACGCGTATATTATACGAAACGATGTTTTGGATAACGTGTATGTCGGTAGTTCACTTGTTGACATGTATTTGAAATGTAAACATATAAACTATGCAGAAAGAGTGTTTGGTAAAATGAGGTTGAAAAACATTGTAACATGGACTGCGCTTATTGTCGGTTATGGTCAAAACGGTCAAAGTGAAGAAGCTGTAAAGATCTATTGTGAGATGCAAAGAAACGGGGTCGAACCCGATGAATATACGCTCGGGAGCATAATAAGTTCGTGTGCGAACTTAGCTAGTATAGAAGAGGGTGCGCAGTTTCACGGTCAGGCACTCGTTACGGGTTTGATCTCGTTTATAACCGTGTCGAACGCGCTTATAACATTATACGGTAAATGCGGGTCCGTTAACAAATCTAATCAATTGTTTAACGAAATGAAGATAAAAGATGAAGTGTCCTACACCGCGTTAATTTCGGGTTATTCCCAATTTGGTGAAGCTAGTAAAACAATAGACCTGTTTGACCGAATGTTGACCGGTCAACTCAAACCCGACGCGGTAACGTTCATAGGCGTACTTTCAGCGTGCAGTCGAGCGGGGTTAGTAGAAAAGGGTCGCGAGTATTTCAAGTCAATGGTCAACGAGCACGGGATTGACCCGAGCTCTGACCACTACAGTTGCATGATTGACCTTTATAGTCGGGCCGGGCTTCTGGAAGAAGCCCGATGTTTCATAAACGATATGCCGGTTAGCCCGGACGCGTTCGGTTGGTCTACACTGCTTAGCGCGTGTCGGTCACGCGGCGATTTGGAAATGGCCCAATGGGCCGCAAAATCGTTAAAACAGTTGGAGCCCAATAACCCTGCAAGTTATGTACTGTTGTCAAGTATGTATGCTTCCAAAGGCCAATGGGATGAAGTAGCTAATTTGAGAAAAGAAATGAAACATAATAATATACGAAAAGAACCCGGGTTCAGTTGGATTAAATATAAAAATAAAGTGCACGTGTTTTCAGCCGATGACAGATCGAGCCCGTATTCAGAACAGATATACGCTGCGCTGGAATTTTTGAATAATAAGATGTTACGCGAAGGGTATGTGCCCGATATGAGATTTGCGCTTCATAATGTTAACGAGTCGGAAAAAGTAATGATGCTTAATCATCATAGTGAGAAACTTGCGATTGCGTTCGGGTTATTATTTGTTCCCGAGGGTATGCCGATACGGGTGGTTAAGAATTTGAGGTGTGTGGGGATTGTCATACCGCGACTAAGTTTATTTCTAAGATAACGAAGCGGGAGATTCTTGTACGGGATGCGGTTCGGTTTCATTTGTTTAAGGATGGGACTTGTTCTTGTGGTGATTTCTGGTAATTTTGAGCATGATTTTTTTATTTTCCTTTTTTTTTTTTTTTTTTTGGGGGGGGGGGGGGGGGGTTAGTTAGTTTATTCTTTGTATTTTCATGATGTAACCTTATAATTTTTTTATATGTGAGCACATTTAGCTCTAAATTGTTTTTGGTGTATTATAAGTCATGTAATAACTTAATAAATTAATTACCCAAGATTCATTAATCAAAGGAACAATCCCAGAAATTATATTACTTTTTTATAAATAATTTCTGGTTAAAATTTTTAAGTTTTATTATTGACTTTCGAGTTTCGACAATTTACCTTCTCTGCAAACAAGAAACAGTGATTCTTCGGTTCCACGATCCTATATTTTACTTGATTACATGTTTAAACGACTTGGTCTGCTTTGAACTACTCAAGATCGGCTCGTTAAAAACTTAAACAATGCTGAGCTTAAACGAGCTTGATCCTGAACCCGAACCAAAATTGAAGTTAATTCAATGAAAGCGCCAAAGCTCGAGTTTCACATACTAAGCCTGATTAGGCTTGATCTTAAACGAGTGTATTCTTTATATAAATATAATAATTTTTAATTTATATATAACAAACTTATTACATAATAAATATATAGAGTAAAATAATAAATCACACTTTTCGTTCTTTAGATATATAATAAAAGTAAACGAATCATGTTTTACGTTTAAGATTGTCACACTTTTCGCTCTGCGTTTTTGTTAAAACATTATTCATGAGACTGAGCATTATTCATAGAGTTGCAACACACTTTAATTTCCTAGACAATAAAACTTTACTCATATAACCATCTTAGATTATATATACAATCACCCGGGATGCATTTGTTTTTTTCACATTTCATGTTCATTGAATCATTTGAATTCAACGAAACATCTTCAAAACATCCAAGACGGGTTTATATCCGGCCTCCTAAATCAGTGGAACCTTTGAGGAGAAATGTCCCATGGCTGCAACCATGGTCGCCTCAGGTCCATGACCCATGGATGCAGCTTCCGAGCCTTTGTAACTTTTACCTTTGTTCGACTCAAACAATAAACGCCCAAACATCGATTTAACTAACGACAAGAACCGATTATCAACCTTCACTTCTTTACTACCCATCTCAACTCTCT
>NW_027502522.1:0-37462 GCF_021521415.1 Bidens hawaiensis | reverse complement strand
GATGAATAATACAAAAAAAACTATCTTACACGTGTTTGAATTAAATATTAACAAAAAAAAATATACAACCTACACAAAAGCATTTAACCTACAAGTGTTCTAAGAATAAAAAAGCATATAACCTACACACGAAAAACATATAATCTACACAAAAAATTCAGCACCAATAAATACGCACGCACACGAAAACGTATAACCTTCACACAAAAAACATATAATCTACACAAATACAATTTATTCATACATTAAAAATTTCTTCCTATCCAAAACCAATTTCTTCCAATCAATATTCATCAACGAGTAGTTACATTGTGATAAATAATACAAAAAACTATCTTACACATGTTTATATTAAATGTCAATAAAAAATATACAAACTACACAAAAACATATGACCTGCACTTGTTCTAAGAATAAGAAAACATATAACCTACACATGTATAGGATATGTGTATCTTTGTGTAGTTTATACAATTGTAGATGTCGAGTTGCATATGTAACTTGTATGCTTTTTTGTATGTTGTACGTTTTTATTGCTCAAAACAAGTGTAGGTTATATAATTTTGTGTATGTTGTATATTTATTGTTTATATTTAATGGACAGATTTGTATGATATTTTTTTATTATTATTTATCACAATAATTTTTCTAGATGTATCAATTGAAAAACAAATATTATATTTTGATATTTATTGTTAAAAATTACGCGTTGATATATGCTAACAAATTGAGTGGAAAGAAATTGCTTTTTTAATATAAAGAAATAGTAGTATATGATTAAATTGTATTTTTGTTGAACAAAATAACTAGGTGGCAAACAAATAATAAAACTAAATTAATGTTTTTATCTTTTTAATTATTATAGTAAAATTAGTTAGGTATATTAATTAGAGAGAGATTTATGATTATATTAGTTGTAATTGAATAAAGGAAATGCATTTATTGTTGCATTTATTACTTTTTCATTCATTTTTAATGATTTAAAACTTAAAATAAAACTAATGGCCCACATTTATTTATCGCACTAATATCATTTCTCGTCTGAACTTAAACCATATATGTATTTATATATTGGACTACAACACCATTAAACCGTTAAAACAAATATTTTCTCTTTACTGACTGGACGTCACATGACAAAAATCGTCCTATTTTGTTGCCCGTTCACTATACGTAGCATAAGTGCTATGAATTCAATTTAATATCCAAGCCTTGATTATGTGTTCAGGAAGTCTCCATGTGTAATTGTGAATTTAAAACGTGTCTATAAAAATCACTTAAAAAAACAAAAGAAAACAACAAAAAGTGGGTCCACCACCAAAGCAAAAGAAAAATTTGGTTACGTTGTTCACTTTAATGTTGTGAATTTAAAACGTGTCTATAAAAATCACTTAAAAAAACAAAAGAAAACAACAAAAAGTGGGTCCACCACCAAAGCAAAAGAAAAATTTGGTTACGTTGTTCACTTTAATGTGCCTTTCTAAATGCCGAGGGAGCACATGCAAGTAGCAGAAGCAAAATAAACTAGATGGTCTAGTTGCACAAAATAAACTTTTTGGACGTAATTGGCAAAACGTTGGAAACCTAGATGGTCTAGTTGCACAAAATAAACTTTTTGGACGGAAATCGCATTATTGGCCAAACCTCAAGGACGATAAGGCCATGTGTAGTGGGCTACAAATTGGGACGACAATGGGCAATTTCTTAAAGGAACAACCCCCCCCCCCCCGCGTCCCATGCGATAAGAGGGGCGACAAGGGGAGGAGGTGTGTTGTCACCGTGTGTGGGTGGAGAATATTATTACTTTTATATCTTGTGTGTGTGTATGGGGATGGTTCAGGCGAGAAATTATATTTTTGCGAGAAATGAATATGAGCCACTAGTTTCATTTTAGGTTTTAAATGCTTAAAGATAAATGAAGAAAGTATAAATACATTCTTTCTCTTTAATTAATATAGCTAATAAACCATAATAATTATCTGTTCAATTAATATAACTAATCAAATTATTATAACTGGAAAATATTAAGAAATCATTTATTTTTATAACTTATTTTTTCTCTCCTGAATTTTTATCCTACACAAATACAATTTATTCATACATTAAAATTTCTATCAAAAACCAGTTTTTCCAAATCAATATATTAATATCCATCAACACATAGTTAAATTGTGATGAATAATACAAAAAAAACTATCTTACACGTGTTTGAATTAAATATTAACAAAAAAAAATATACAACCTACACAAAAGCATTTAACCTACAAGTGATCTAAGAATAAAAAAGCATATAATCTACACACGAAAAACATATAATCTACACAAAAAATTCAGCACCAATAAATACGCACGCACACGAAAACGTATAACCTTCACACAAAAAACATATAATCTACACAAATATAATTTATTCATACATTAAAATTTCTTCCTATCCAAAACCAATTTCTTCCAATCAATATTCATCAACGCGTAGTTACATTGTGATAAATAATACAAAAAACTATCTTACACATGTTTACATTAAATGTCAATAAAAAATATATAAACTACACAAAAACATATGACCTGCACTTGTTCTAAGAATAAGAAAACATATAACCTACACATGTATAGGATATGTGTATCTTTGTGTAGTTTATACAATTGTAGATGCCGAGTTGCATATGTAACTTGTATGCTTTTTTGTATGTTGTACGTTTTTATTGCTCAAAACAAGTGTAGGTTATATAATTTTGTGTACGTTGTATATTTATTGTTTATATTTAATGGACAGATTTGTATGATATTTTTTTATTATTATTTATCACAATAATTTTTCTAGATGTATCAATTGAAAAACAAATATTATATTTTGATATTTATTGTTAAAAATTACGCGTTGATATATGCTAACAAATTGAGTGGAAAGAAATTGCTTTTTTAATATAAAGAAATAGTAGTATATGATTAAATTGTATTTTTGTTGAACAAAATAAAGAGGTGGCAAACAAATAATAAAACTAAATTAATGTTTTTATCTTTTTAATTATTATAGTTAAATTAGTTAGGTATATTAATTAGAAAGAGATTTATGATTATATTAGTTGTAATTGAATAAAGGAAATGCATTTATTGTTGCATTTATTACTTTTTCATTTATTTTTAATGATTTAAAACTTAAAATAAAACTAGTGGCCCACATTTATTTATCGCACTAATATCATTTCTCGTCTGAACTTAAACCATATATGTATTTATATATTGGACTACAACACCATTAAACCGTTATAACAAATATTTTCTCTTTACTGACTGGACATCACATGAAAAAAATCATCCTATTTTGTAGCCCCTTCACTGTATGTAACATAAGTGCTATGAATTCAGTTTAATATCCAAGCCTTGATTATGTGTTCAGGAAGTCTCCATGTGTAATTGTGAATTTAAAACGTGTCTATAAAAATCACTTAAAAAAACAAAAGAAAACAACAAAAAGTGGGTCCACCACCAAAGCAAAAGAAAAATTTGGTTACGTTGTTCACTTTAATGTGCCTTTCTAAATGCCGAGGGAGCACATGCAAGTAGCAGAAGCAAGTATTTATTTATTTTAAATTAATAAAATATAAATAAAATAGTGAAAGCAAACCAACAGCTAGCCTCCGCTTATAAATATTGGACAAGTGCGTTTCTGTTTACCACCACCACCGATCCTTCGTCATTCCTTGCAGAAATGAGTTTCAATATTAATGAAGGCATTTATCCTCTGCACCACACTAAAATCATTCATCTGGTATATATATATATATATATATATATACACACATGTTTTACATGTTTTGATCATTTTGATTTTGATGGATTTGGTTATTGCAAATTTTGTGGTGTTAACTGTTAATAATATTATTAGGTGAGGCATGCTCAAGGAACTCATAATGTAGCATCAGAACTGTCCCCAATTTTATTAATATCTGAGAAATACTTTGATGCAGAGGTTACCCCTCTTGGTTGGGAGCAGGTACTACTTGAACATAATTAGTCAACTTGTTAATTAATTTAGATTAATATAATACAATATAATATTGACTTTGATATGTCCAACATGCAGGTGGATAATCTCCAGAAGCACCTTCATGCATCTGGAATTTTCAAAAACACTGAATTGGTTGTAGTCTCACCTTTGATGAGGTACTACTTCGGATTATTTCAGAATTGAGTTTTTTGGTTTTCTCATGAAAAAGAGTTTTCTCATTTTGATGTTATTGAGAATGAGGTTATCAAAGTCATGATATATTTTTATTTTCTACTTTTTTTAGGTAATTTTGAATTATTGATGTACAAGATTAATATAACATCTTCATAAAGCCTAGAATAATTTTTGTGGTTGTAGGACTATGCAAACAGCCGCAGGTGCTTTTGGAGGTGGAGTTCTTGCTAATGAGAGTGATGTGCCTCCACTGATGGCAGAAAATACGGGCGGTAGCAATCGCCCCGCAGTTTCAAGCCTAAACTGTCCACCGTTCATTGCTAATGAGCTTATACGGGAGCATGTGGTATATTATATATTTCATTTCTAGCTAGCACACACATATTATAAGCCGTTTATACGTTGCTGAAATCATATAATTATTGCAGGGTGTTCTTCCTTGTGATAGGAGGCGAAGTGTAACTGAATACAAACCCATGTTCCCAGCAATTGATTTTTCTTTGGTAAATACAAGTTTCCACAATTCTTAGTTTCTTACACTGGTTTTCATACATAGAATGTATCATCTATCTATCTTTTCATATATACATGCAATGTAGTTTTAAGGTTAATATATTTGCCTGTTTCATGCTTTATTCAGATAGAAACCGACGAGGATGTTTGGTGGAAACCGAAGATTAGAGAAACGGATGAAGAGATTGCAGCCAGGGGAGTGAAGTTTATGAAATGGTAACTTCTAATTCTATTATAAAATTTTTATTCAATATATTATGAGAATTTGTAGTCGTATTCTAGCTTTCTAATTGTTTGAAGTTGTAATGACCACATCAGTCTTAAAAAGTCAGATAACTTTGTTTAATTTATAGTTTGGGATAATTATATATATATATATGGTTGAGTTAACATATAATAATTGCTTAGCGTGCATTAGGTATGCGAATACGTTGAAGGTTAAAAAAACAAATACGTTCAAGTCAAATTGCAAACCCTAAAACGTTCAAGGTTAAAACCTGAAGCGTTCATGGTTAAAGCCTAATGCATTCAAGGTTAAAACTAATTATGCTCAAGTCAAAATTGATTCGATTGAAGATCTAGATGCGCTTGTTTAGATGAATTGATGATTAATTGGACATAGAATGATGATTTCGAGATCACGTGATGTGATTTATATTGATCAATTTCAAAAGATTAACTACCATTCCGATGATTGAGGCATGAATCGAATATAACATGAACATAAATTGATATGGAAAACGGATCTATTGCCTGGAGAATTAGTTCAAAGCTTGAACGACAATGATCAATTTCAACCCTAGGTGAGTTGGTGACGACGATGATGGTGAAGCTCAGGGCTCGCGTGTTTTTTGGCATCGAAGGGTGTTGGTGGTAGCATACGTAATGTATGATAAGAGATTATTGTATTGAATATTTTAAATAAATAAACAAACAAATATATATATATATATATATATATATATATATATATAATTTAAGAATTTTTAAAACACTTAAGCAACTATTTTTTAAAATTTTTTTATGTCTTGATATTATTCGAGGGTAGTGTTTGTTACTTTTTATATGCAACTTTAGGATTAAAATTTTGAAAATTTTTTTTTACACATATCTAAACTTAAACTTTAAACTTTTTACAAGTACATGTGTAAATTGGTTATTATGTAGATATATGATTTATTTTTATTTACACATATTTTATCTAGTAATTCATATATGTAATCACAAATTTAAATATAATATATGATAAAACTGATCACAGAAAGAAAAGAAAAACCTATGGGTTTTTGACACATTTTGTTTTTACCTAAAACTTTTGAAGGTTGTTGACACGGAAAGAGAAGGAAATTGCAGTTGTTACTCACAGTGGTCTCCTACATACTACACTTGGTAAATATGGAGATGATACTCACCCAGCAATCAAGGAAGAAATGTCCAAAAAGTAAGTTGATTAATTTTTATCATAAGTTCATAACTACATGCATATAGTCATGAGATACGGGAATCTTTGTTGGCCTATTTACTTTTACTTACTTAAACCTTAAAACTTTTTCTTTTTATACACGAATAATAATCCATACACGAATCTATTCTTAGTTAACAATACATACGCGATATATGTCGCATATCATATTAGTTTAAGCCGTTATTGAGGCGAAAAATTTTGATACGCGAAACAGTTTATTTGTTTTTAATATGGTTATATGTGGTATAACACCCCCAAGTAAACAAATATTCGTGGTTTTATCTTTTTTTAATGTAACTAGTGTCTCAGTCTCAGATATATCATTAGTTTCAATTGATTTGAATTAAATGACTCGTTTCCTTTTAATCTTTATCTTTCGTAACTCCATTTATTTCAATTGTGTGTACTCAGATTCGGTAACTGCGAGCTTCGTTCAATGGTCATTGTTGATCGAGGGTAACCTAAATTACACAAGAATATATTAATTTTTAATTTTCTCTCTTTTGTTTTTAAATAAAAATCCATCTCACCAATCATCTTGTATTCTGCAGCATGATAGGATCCGACACTTCAAAAACCAACTTTCCCGGGAAAATTCCTAATGGTGCTGATGGCCCGAGTCGTGTTGTTGATCAGTAGAGAATCACATCCACATTGTGGTTTGTCTGATACGATCCATGCTTGACCTGAGCTGGCCCGTGAAGACCCGTCAAAGCAAGCCACATTTAGTTTATGTAGCTTATTTTATGCTGTGTTAGGTTTCATGTTTACATTTATGCACATTTCCGTTTTTTGCATGTTAACTTTCCCATGTTTACAACTATGCGTGATCTCCTAAGGTAAACATTTATTATGCGTGATCTCCTAAAATTGAGGACTGTTAACTGTGGATTGAAATATTAATTTTGTTTAGTCAAACCAAAAAGTGGCTTTTGTTCAAAGAGTTTTGAAAAAAAAAAATCGTAACACTTTAATCAAAGTAAAAAAAAAAAAATAGTTTTTAAAAACCAATAAAAACAATGACATGGGTTTAAAGAGTTAATGACAAAATTAACTCTTTGATTAAGGACTTTCCAAATGATCACTATATAAAAATAGAATGGCTCCGGTTAAGGTCATCAAATCATGCGCCTTTCAGAAAGCTGCGATAAGCAATTTACATGACAACCATCTAAATTCATTCTTTGAAAAATTGAATATGTGTGTATTAATGCAAAATGTAGTACAACCCCTTTTTGAAGGCATCAATACCCTCAACAATATTGGAATGAAGCAGCTAGGCGAGCGATCTGTAATGTTGGGTTCAAGGGTTTAAAGTAACAACTGAATATAAGGGATTTCACCCAAAATGCAGTACAAACCCTTTTTAAGATGGCATCAATACTCTTAATAATATTGGAAGGAAGCAGCCAGGCGACCGATCCACTATATCGGTTTAAAGTTGTTTATAATGGATTTAACCCGCTAACTACCATGGAATTAACTCTTGATTTAGTGGCATTTCTTCAAGAGGACTAGAAATATGTTAAACCAAGTCCTTGCGCTTCAAGTATACCACCTCTCCACACGAGCTAGGAACTTAACCCAAAACATACCTCTAACCCCAAGTAGTTAACATGTATTCATAAAGACGTAAAGATACGGATGTTTGAGACTAGGAATGGCAACGGGGCGGGTTTGGGGCGGGTTTTGCTTAACCCGAACCCGAACCCGAAACCAAAAACCATCCCCGTACCCGCCCCATTACCCGTCGGGTTTAATTCGGGGATTCCCCGTTTGGTTTTTTGTACCCCCCCCGACCCGCCCCGTCCCCGAACCCGAAAACCCGAAACCGATCCGACCCGACCCGAAATTGGTTCACATAGAAGAATACTTAACTTGCTTAACACATAGAAGAATACTTAACTTGCTTTATCTTCATGATTCAGAAAAACTTAAAAACCTAATTAATTAACAAAACAAATCAAAATATAATAGTTACAAAGAATTAGTCCAGCAATCAACGATTAGAATCGATTAAACACACTATTTCTCCTAACCTAAAAAACAATTAAATATTAAGTCAGCATACGCTTCTTCAGATCTAACTCACAGCAGCAAATTCACATTAAAATTCACAACTACTAGAATAACGAATATCATTCCAATTATATATTAAAAATGGTTACGGTTTTAAACAAATCTGATACGCTTTTAACAATTATAATTCCAATTAAACACAAATATCGTTCCAACTAAACGCATCTTCAACAACAAAATCAAATGCAGGACAGAGAGAACATCAAATAGTCGCAATTTACATACCAGGAGTTATCGATGAAATATGATGTTGATGAAGAAGCAAGTGTGACTGTGTGAGTGCTTGTTAACCCTAAATCCTTTTAACAACCCCAATTTTAATACAAATTGGTATACAAACTACTTCTATTTCTACTACATTTGGGTCAAACGTAATACAAAGGATGAGTGGATGTCTGGATGTAGGTTTAGGTTTTTAATATATATATATATATATTATTTATATTTATATTTATATATTATATCGGGGCGGGTCGGGGCGGGGGTACCTGAACCCAAACCCGAACCCGAACCCGAAACAATCCCCGAAACAATCTCCGAAACCCGACCCGAAACCGAAAAAACAAAACCCGACCCGACCCGAAATAAGCCGGTTTTCGGGTTTCCCCGTCGGATTCGGGGATTTTTGCCATCCCTATTTGAGACTTTGAGTCAACAAACAAAAAGCAATTGTTATTTAAAATTTACTTTCAATATAAAAATAGTTTACTTAAAAGTCATTCACACACACCAAATGAAAAGTAAGTCATTAATACACATAAAATGAAAAGTTGAAAATTAAGAAATTTAAGAGTCATTAAAAGTTGAAAGAATTAAAGTCTGTGGATTTCATTCATATCCATGTAACATATAAATACATATAATACATCCGTAAATTAAGGAGAGAATATCTTCAAAAAATAACAACATTAAAATACAAGGTAACAACCTTTGACCAAAATAATTTATTTGAAATTTGAATATTTTGGTTATCCGCTATTACCCCCCTTCAAGCGAACAGGTAGGGGTCCAACGCGAAGCATCTTTCTGGAAGCGTTCAAACATTGGACGTGGTAGACTTTTGGTGAAAATATCTGCTACCTGAAGCGTGGTTGGAACGAACTTGGTATAGAGTTGACCAGCAAAGACTAATTCCCGTACAAAGCGATAATCAATATCAATATGTTTAGCTCGTTTATGTTATACCGGTTTTGACTTAAAAACAAGGCGCTTTTGTTGTCACATAATAGTGTTGGTCGTTCTGGTGGTAAGGCATGTAACTCACGTAGAAGATGAGTTAACCAAACAATTTCAGCGGCGGTGTTAGCCATAGCTCTATATTCGGACTCATAGCTTTACCTGGACACTGTTGGTTGTTGCACTCCAAGACACCAAATTTCCTCCCAAATAAATCGAGTAACCATAAGTGGAACGTCGAGTCTCAGATGCATCTTGCCCAATCCGCATCGGAGTAACCCACTAACATCATTTTAATGGGTCTATCAAAGGTTAAACCATAGTCTAGAGTTCCTTTTACATACCGTAAGATTCTTTTAACAAGCTGAAAATGCACCGTGGTTGGATTTTGAAGGTATTGACTGGCTTGATTTACAGCATAGGAGAGATCAGGTCTGGTTATTGTGAGGTATTGTAGAGCACCAACTAAGGAACGTAACATGTAGGGTCGTGAAACGGTGTACCGGTGGAGGTAAAGTATCGGTTGACGTAAGAGGAGTTGCGACTGGTTTGACATCAAGAAGACCCGCTCGAGAGAGAATATCATGAGCATATTTAGCTTGACTGAGAAAAAGACCGGATGAATTTTTAGTCACTTCGAGACCGAGGAAGTAATTCAAGGAGCCGAGATCCTTGATTTTAAATTCTTTGTGTAGACGGTCTGTGAAGTCTTTAGTGATGGTTTCATTATTTCCGGTAAGGATAATATCGTCTACGTAAACAAGGAGATAAATGATGACATGATCTGTTTTGTAAACGAATAAGGAGGGGTCAGCCCGGCTACATTGAAAACCGAGGGTCACAAGAAAGGCGCTTAGACGTTGAAACCATGCACGAGGTGCTTGTTTAAGACCGTACAAAGCTCGTTTAAGCCGGCACACATGATTTGGAAATGCGGAGTTAACGAATCCGGGTGGCTGTTCCATGTATACCGTTTCGGTTAGATGCCCGTTTAAAAATGCATTGTTTACGTCAAGTTGCCAAAGTTTCCAATTATAAATTGTAGCAAGAGTAAGCACAACTCGTATTGTAGAAGCTTTTACAACGGGGCTGAACGTGTGTAACAAATCGAGACCGGGAACTTGGGTGAAACCTTGTGCAACTAGGCGCGCTTTGTAGCGATCAAGTGAGCCATCCGCTTTTTACTTGATTCTATATATCCATTTAGAACCTACGACATTTGCGTTAGTAGGTCGCTTAACAAGTTCCCATGTATCGTTTTGTCAAAGAGCTGTGAGCTCATCATTCATAGCCGCGACCCAATGATGACTTTTGGAGGCGGTTTTGAAGCCTTTTGGGATTTGAGCCGCAAAGAGAGAATGATAAAGATTTTGGGATGAGAAGTCGGTAAGATCAGCAAAGTGTTTGGGTTTGTAAATGCCCGACTTTGACCTCGTATTCATCGGGTGAACGGAGGTGGGTTGCGATTGGGTGGTGCATGAAGTGGGGGATTGGTTGAGACATGTATAGGAGGAATGGGTGAATTGGAAATGGAAGTAGTTAGTGGTGATTCATGTTGTGGGTTAATAGTAGAGGGATCGGGTGGAGTGGTGTGAGTGGGACCGGAGTTGAGTGGGGTAGAGGGACTAGGTGGGGTGGTAGGTTGAGGTACTGGGTCATTTGGGATGGAAGGAGTTTGAGATTGAGTTGAAGTGTGAGGGCATATAGAGCACACGTGATGGTTGCATGTACTTCTGTACATGGGGAGATAATTTTGGATGGGGTTTCAATAGTGGGTGATGGCAGAGAATCTTCAAATTTTGAAAAAATGAGTTTAGCTTCATCCATCGGGTTAACAACACACCTGCGAATGGAAAGGAATCCTCATCAAATTTGGCGTGTCGGGTGATGTAAACCAGTGAAGTAGTGGGTTCTAGACAACGATAACCTTTGTCTTGTGTCACACACCAATCTAGAGCTTAGGAGTGTGACCATCATTTGGTACCTGTTTTGTAAATATATCAGAGTAGCGGGTTTATTTTAGCGGAAGTCTTTAAATATTAAAATATTAATTTACATTATCAAAACTACTCGGGAATTTAAACACCCGAGTTTCAGTTTTACAAAACCGTGATATTAATAATACAAGGATTTGTAATATTTAAAAACGAGCCATCTCGAGTGATCTTCTATGACTCCAATCCTTGTATATCATCTATTATCATCTAGTTACCTGCAACGGTGGGAAAAACACGTCAGCTATATGCTGGTGAAACGTTGACTCGATAAAACATTTATAACAGTCGTTAAATACAAACATAGTTTTCTGTTCACAATCTCAGCAGGAATGTCTGTCCATTCCCGGGATTTGTACCACTGCCCTACACACACAATTCAAAGGTTCCCCGAGTACGTAGCCCCAGTTCGGAGACAACCTTCCCCTAGGCTATATAACCCTGTTGGAGAACCGGTTATGACTGACTTGGTTTTGTATGCCAATTATCAGTTATGTTTGGATCCAGACACATGTGTATTTGGTTTGAGTTGCGTTTTATTATCTATTTTGTATTATAACGATTTCAGAGACAATAATCTCATGTAAACATTTATCAGACTCTTTGTAATAAACAACCAATCTATTACAAGAGTAAAATCAGTTCAGATAGTAAAAGGTTAACGTGTTCACCTTATATTATCAGTAGGAAATATCAATCTTCTTGGCTTCAGTATGCTACTAACCTATATTCATAATAGGTATGCATAAGTACCCAGTTGGTATTATTCAGCAAACTTTAAGTCCGTTTCAGTTCAGCAGACTCGAGGTCTGATGTAAGGCCCCGAACCCGGTAGCCCTACTTTAGCGTCGGATTTACTCATAAACACAGTCCTTCAAATCAGAGTTTATTAAAACTTTTCGCGGAATATAAAACATCAATCATTTGTTACAAAACATTAAATCTTTTCTTTGATACCATAACACAAAACTTTATATTCAAAACATCTTTACTTCTTTCTTCAGATGCCAGTCGTTCAATCCATGCCATGCGTCATCCTCTTGCTAGCTCTGTAATCGGCTCACCTGCGTGCATACTAAAAGTCAGCTACGCTGAGTGAGTTCTAGTTAATCAGGTATCATACAATTTATTCCCATATATTACTTCCCGTATCCGAAGACACATATTACTACCTTAACCTTGTATAAATATCCATAGGAGGATCGTCACGTAATATTTATTAAAAGAATCATTACCATTACCCTACCATATATAATTTCCATAGGAGGAACACTATACTATCCATAGAAGGAACACTTTACTATCCATAAAAGGAACACTATACCTTCCATAAAAGGAACACTATACCTTCCATAAAAGGAACACGATACTTTATTATTTAATATCCATGTAAGGAGCTAGTCACTTCCCTTGACGATACGTGCAATATCGAAGATCGTTCACGTACCGTCAAGCAATCATTCATATATTTCACATTATCCATATAAGGCATACACTTATCTCTTAGGATAAGTGTATTAACAAACATATTGAGTATGCACACAGCCCCGAAAACGTAACACATAAATGGGGTTAGAAACTCACCTGAATTCTGCTTCTTTTTCTGATAGCTGTAAATCCCTTCTCTATCTGAGCTCGGCTGACTGTACAAGTTACACGTATCAATACTCGCCTGATCTAATCTGGTGGCCTAGTAGTGGCTTACTTAACTTATCGCTTTTTAATTTATTTTCTAATCAAACTTAGCTCTAGGCGAAGTTAACCTTAGGCGAACTTAGCTGTAGGCGAAGTTACCAGCTAGGCGAACTTAGCTTTACAGCGAAGTTGCCATCAGGCGAACTTGGCTTCAGGCGAAGTTGCCAGTTAGGCGAACTTAACTTTACAGCGAAGTTGCCATTAGGCGAACTTAACTTGCAGGCGAAGTTCATCAGGCGAACTTAGCTTGCAGGCGAAGTTCATCGCGTTGAAGGCGAAGTTGCCCAGATGCAGGCGAAGTTGCCCAGACAGCCGCTGTTCGGTTTCTTTCCAGCATTTTGAGCGTTTTTAACACCCTTGCTATGGTTCAATATCACCCACTACGCTTCCCGACCATCTTCGGTCGCTTATACACTAAAAAGCTTGGATCTTTAAACCTTAAAGGTCAAGAATCATACATTTTTGAGCTTGTTTGGATCTTGTTTAACTTGTTAACACAACTAATCGCTCTCTCTTGGACCTGCCCGATTCTTCCCTTGGCTCAGCCGGTTCCGGCGAAGTTAGTGGGTATGTGTGTGTTAGGGAGTTTGGTGAAATATGAAAGATATTTTGGGGTTTATGGGATATTTATATCCCTGAAATCCCATGGACCTAAGGCCCATTCTTATTTAACCCATCTCTATTAATCCAAATCCATAACCAACGTCCATTACCCGACACTAGCCCGACCCATACCAACTCCTATTCTTTTATTTATTTCCTGATAACCCGAGTAAACTTTCCCTCTATTATTAAGTAATATAATTAATATTATCTTGAAATTTTGGGATGTTACAAGTCTTCCCTCCTTAAAGAGGTTTCGTCCCCGAAACCTAACTTATTCCCTATAAAAGGAAAACTTCTTATATTTACACGCTTTATTGAATCGCCTTCGTTTTCTGAGTTACCCTTCTTACTTCCGACTTTGCAGTTATCGAATGGTGGTCACGTGTATTAGCTATTTAAGGTAGCTTGTCCATGAGGCCCTCAATGTACCAAGTCTCGTTTCGATCTTTAAGAGGCTTTGTCTTATATCATATTAATGCTAAAGCCTAAGTCGACACTCTATCACAACACGTCAATTTATCATGACTAACATGCATTCAGACAATTCGTACCATAATTAATAAACACCAGTCTAAATTTCAACATAAAACAACACGCATCGAGTCATCAATAAGTTACGCATAGATTTAATACTTATGGCTAGCATCTAGCCTTCTTGAATGTCTTCTCTAAGCATACGGAGGAATCTGTTAAACCTCAAGCACTCTTCTCTCCTTCATGTCCTCCCTTTGGCTTCTTGCAATCCCTTGCTAGGTGCCCCCGTCCTCCACAGTTGTGACACCTATGGTAATCATTACATTCCCAAGAGGAATGTCCTGCTCTTCCACACCTGTAGCAAACACCTAATCCCTTTCTGCACTCTCCGGGGTGTCTCTTCCCACATTTTTCACAAGCAGTGAACCCCTCTTGCCTTGTCTTCTTTTTGCGTGGATCCACCTCATTGGCTTCCTCTGGTTCTGGGGTTGGGTTCTTTTTCTTCGGTTCCATCTTCTCCCCTTCACAGTTGGCAAGGTCCTCATAAATCATCTCGGCCAATTCCACGGCCGAGTCAAATGTTGCGGGCTTACTAGACTTAACCAAAGTGCGAACATTCCGCGGAAGTCCCCTTACGTAACACTTGATCCTTTTAGCTTCGGTGTTCACCATGTCAGGTACCAACCTAGACATGCGGTTGAATTCAGTAGTATACTCCCGTTGTGTCATCTCTCCCGCTTTCAAATTCAGAAACTTCATCTCCACTCTTTCAACTTCTGTATCAGCGCAGAACCTCTTCATCACCATGTCCTTTAGGTCATTCCAACTCATCGCCTTGATCTCTTCACGGGTCTTCCTCTGCTCCACACTCTCCCACCAATACATAGCCTCATCTTCAAAAGATTGAGTGGCATAACCGACAGCTTGGTCAGGACGGCACTCGCGAATGCGGATAACCTTATCCATGGCGGTTATCCACTGAAGAGTAGCGATTGCGTCTCCTAAACCAGTCAGCTTAGGCGGGTCACAACCTTTGAAGGACTTATAGTTGCAACCGCCTCGGCCCCTCTTCCTATCATCATCTTTCACAGACTTTACCTCACTCGAGTCACCCCTTTCCCTCTCGTCATCCTTTCTATTATTACCACCTGCCCCTTCAACGGTTCGTTCACGGCTTCCAGCAGATCTTTCGGGATTCAGGTTCTTCACAGCAGCAACTACAGCTTGAACAATGGCTGCTTGAACCGCAGGGCTAAGTTGAACTTCTTCGTTGTTGTTCCGGTCTCCTCCAGCGGCGCTCCCTTCATCTTCGGTGTGGGAAACTTCTTCTACCGAGGGTTGCCGGACAAGACGAGGCCTGCCACGACGTCCAGTGCGACCCCCAGTTCCCACAACTTCTCCAGCTCCAGCCATCAGTATTCTTAAAGGGACAACACAAACATCATCACTCAAGGAACTATTTAGTACAAGGATAGCAAGGCTAACAGGTAATAACAGTGGCCAGCTGTGACTAGCTGATCACGTTGCTTTCCGTGTCCTATTCGCTTCCCTTTATGAGTACATTTGTGCTGGTTCTACTTAAGCAGTTAGTCAAATCAAACAATCAATTACTTCTATCCTTATCGTTCACGTATCTTTTCTTTCTCATTAACATATATCATTTAATCATACACCTTACCTTTACTGATTTTTGCTTGAGCGACACATGGCATTCTTGAACTGGCATCTTCTTTCTTTTCTTACTTAAATCCCATTCTCTGTTCGAGTCTAAGCATGTAGGATGCTTAAATCTCTCGAACTTATGCTCTGATACCAACTTGTAAGGCCCCGAACCCGGTAGCCCTACTTTAGCGTCGGATTTACTCATAAACACAGTCCTTCAAATCAGAGTTTATTAAAACTTTTCGCGGAATATAAAACATCAATCATTTGTTACAAAACATTAAATCTTTTCTTTAATACCATAACACAAAACTTTATATTCAAAACATCTTTACTTCTTTCTTCAGATGCCAGCCGTTCAATCCATGCCATGCGTCATCCTCTTGCTAGCTCTGTAATCGGCTCACCTGCGTGCATACTAAAAGTCAGCTACGCTGAGTGAGTTCTAGTTAATCAGGTATCATACAATTTATTCCCATATATTACTTCCCGTATCCGAAGACACATATTACTACCTTAACCTTGTATAAATATCCATAGGAGGATCGTCACGTAATATTTATTAAAAGAACCATTACCATTACCCTACCATATATAATTTCCATAGGAGGAACACTATACTATCCATAGAAGGAGCACTTTACTATCCAAAAAAGGAACACTATACCTTCCATAAAAGAAACACTATACCTTCCATAAAAGAAACACTATACCTTCCATAAAAGGAACACTATACTTTATTTTTTAATATCCATGTAAGGAGCCAGTCACTTCCCTTGACGATACGTGCAATATCCGAAGATCGTTCACGTACCGTCAAGCAATCATTCATATATTTCACATTACCATATAAGGCATACACTTATCTTTTAGGATAAGTGTATTAACAAACATATTGAGTATGCACACAGCCCCGAAAACGTAACACATAAATGGGGCTAGAAACTCACCTGAATTCTGCTTCTTTTTCTGATAGCTGTAAATCCCTTCTCTATCTGAGCTCGGCTGACTGTACAAGTTACACGTATCAATACTCGCCTGATCTAATCTGGTGGCCTAGTAGTGGCTTACTTAACTTATCGCTTTTTAATTTATTTTCTAATCAAACTTAGCTCTAGGCGAAGTTAACCTTAGGCGAACTTAGCTGTAGGCGAAGTTACCAGCTAGGCGAACTTAGCTTTACAGCGAAGTTGCCATCAGGCGAACTTGGCTTCAGGCGAAGTTGCAAGTTAGGCGAACTTAACTTTACAGCGAAGTTGCCATTAGGCGAACTTAGCTTGCAGGCGAAGTTCATCAGGCGAACTTAGCTTGCAGGCGAAGTTCATCGCGTTGAAGGCGAAGTTGCCCAGATGCAGGCGAAGTTGCCCAGACAGCCGCTGTTCGGTTTCTTTCCAGCATTTTGAGCGTTTTTAACACCCTTGCTATGGTTCAATATCACCCACTACGCTTCCCGACCATCTTCGGTCGCTTATACACTAAAAAGCTTGGATCTTTAAACCTTAAAGGTCAAGAATCATACCTTTTTGAGCTTGTTTGGATCTTGTTTAACTTGTTAACACAACTAATCGCTCTCTCTCGGACCTGCCCGATTCTTCCCTTGGCTCAGCCGGTTCCGGCGAAGTTAGTGGGTATGTGTGTGTTAGGGAGTTTGGTGAAATATGAAAGATATTTTGGGGTTTATGGAATATTTATATCCCTAAAATCCCATGAACCTAAGGCCCATTCTTATTTAACCCATCTCTATTAATCCAAATCCATAACCAACGTCCATTAGCCGACACTAGCCCGACCCATACCAACTCCTATTCTTTTATTTATTTCCTGATAACCCGAGTAAACTTTCCCTCTATTATTAAGTAATATAATTAATATTATCTTGAAATTTCGGGATGTTACATCTGATCAGTAGACTTGAAGTCTGATTCAGTTCAGCAACCTCCAGGTCTGATGTTATAGTCGTTTTATGAAAATACTTTGGATTTACATATGATGTTTGGAGTAGCACGCTTTGGCCTAATAAAGGATATCACGTTGGCAAACTTCTCCATGTAAGCAAACGGGTCCCGTGGTTGATTGGGATGTATACGAATTGCTTTCCTTAGGCAAGAAGAGTCTACTAATGATACCCCCCTTCCAGTTACTACATGCCTGTCAAAATAATATTTTTGATAACATTACTTCACGTGGAAGCAACGTCTTTGTTTTATAAAACATTACTTGGAAAATATTAACAGTTTAACGACTATACTCTTAACTAAGTTGTAACTAGATATTTAAAGTAACTAGTAAAGTAACTTAACCTTATTCCTACCTTAATCGGCTAGGCGGAACTTAAGAACTCAGCAGCACTTTGGCTTGTGCTTCGTTTATCAGATCAACAGCTTGTTTAACAGCGTAGCGACTCCTCGTTTCTTCACGAAAACAGCCCTCGGCACCCTAGAACACCCTTGGCATGATTCCCTAGGTTAAGTGTGTGAAAATGAGTGTGAAAATGGGATGTGTTCGTGGATGCCCTATTTATAGCCGTTTTTGTACCAGTTCGCGATATGCGAAGATGTAAAAGTCGGCGCCGCAATTTTGCATGTCAACCCCGTGTTGACACGTGTCGCCTCGTCACTGGATAAGCTTTGAATTGTGTGCCAGCATCTTCGCGATATGCGAAGATGTTCCTTCTTTGCATCTTCGCGATACGCGAAGATGTATAAGTTTCAGAAATTTCATTTTAGTCCTTCTACTTTCAGATTTGGCATTTTTAGCCCAAAATTAGATAGTGTATTTTCACGGTGTTACATCTTGGGCTATAACCAATAAATATGCATGGAGCACTTCGTGGAAGGAGTTTATGTTTGGTATAGTCCTTAAGATACGGGTAGACACGACAACCGAACACCCGAAAATTTGCATAAGATGGTATTTGATTAAAGAGGATTTCGAATGGGGATTTGTTGTTAAGAAGTGGTGTAGGGATACGGTTGATGATATATGTAGCGGAAGTGAAGGTATCAATCCATAACTTTGCCGGTGCATGTGCATTCAACATCATGGCTAGCCCGGTTTCAGTTATGTGGCGATGTTTACGTTCGGCTCGACCGTTTATTGGGGTGTGTGTGGACATGATAAACGGTGATGAATACCTTGTTGGTGAAAAAGATTTTGAACACGATTGTTCGTAAATTCCGTACCACCATTGCTTTGGAACGTTTTAACATTACATGAAAATTGGTTTTGAACAAATGTTAAAAATGGTGAGAATATTGAAGAAATCAGACTTGGCTTTTAATGGGTAGAACCAAGTAAATCGAGAAAAACCATCCACAAATATAACATAGTACAAATATCCATCCAAAGATAGAATTGGTGCGGGGCCACAAAGGTCACAATGAATTAAATCTAACACATGTGAAGAGCGTTTATTATTTTCAATAAAAGGCAAATGATGTGCTTTGGATAATTGACAAGATGAGCATAATCCTGGTTTGGGTAATAAAGACGTAACAAAAACATGTCCAAGCTTATTCAAAACAGAAATAATTTCAAAAGAAACATGTCCTGGTCGACTATGCCATTTTTCAAAAGATGCGCGAAGATGAGGTGCAGAAAGAGCCGCAACAAGAGATTTATGGCCTTGAGAAAGGACATTGAAACCATTTTCACAGGTACCCCTAACGATAACCGCCGCTGTTTTTCGGTCCTGAATATGAAAAAAATGGTTAGAGAACAAAACATCTAACGGGTGAGTCATTTGTAAGTCTATTAATCGATAGTAGATTTTTTGTAAGGTGAGGAACAACGAGCACATTTGTAATGGTATGGTATTGTTAATTCTTGTTTTCCCGATGTGAGTAAAGGGTAAGGATTGACCATTACCAAAAGTGAGGTGTGTATTACCAGAATCTGCATGGGGAGCATCAAGGCCATCAGTTGAGCGAAGCATGTGGGTTGTAGCTCCTGAATCAGCAGTCCAATCTAGTTTGTGCTCATTCATGTTGCACTGTGCGTGAAACACCTCTGCAAGATTTGCATCAAGTGGGACAACCCGTTGAGCATAGTTAGCAAGGTTGGGACATGCTTTAGCATAATGCCCATCTTTTCGACATAGTTGGCGGTGAGGCAGGCGTCGGTTGGTGGTAGAGCGGCCACCACCGGACGAGGAACCTCGGAATCGTCCTCGTTGAGAGGAGTCTCGGGATGATTTAGAGTGGGTGGGAAAGCGTTGAGTTTGGGCCGAGAAGGCTGCTTGAGGTGATTGAGTTCCATGGATTGTTTGAAGAAAAATCTCATGGTTTTCGGCATGCGCAAGAACATCACGAAAGGGTGGAGGAGGGCGAACTGTGCGTTGTGAGGTAGAGAATGTTTCAAATGAGGGGCCGAGTCCACAAAGGAACCAATGGCGTTTGTCGTCATCGGAAACGGGTTTGCCGATGGCAGCAAGTTGGTCACACAAGGATTTGAATTTTCGACCGTAGTCGGTAACAGTTGATGAGCCTTTCTACAAATGTCGAAGAGAATCCCGAAGCGTATGCATACGTTCGAGTGAACGATGGCTGTAAGCGGTTTCAAGTGCTTGCCAGATTTGTTGGGCAGTAGAGTAACCGATGGTTTCAACCGTGGCCTCCTCAGTGAAAGTTAAGTGTAATAGAAGAGTCACTCTTCTTTCCAAACAAGAAAGTCAGGGTTGGGAGTGGTTTTTCCGTCATCGGTGATGGTTTCCGATGGGATGGAGGCAGATCCATCTATGTGGTTTAAGAGATTGAGATAATCCATAAGAGATAGTTAGAGGATGTGAGTTTGATGGTTATAAGATGGAGCAGGGTGTGAAGGGGAGTGTGGTTTGGATCAGAAGTAGTGGAGGAAGAGGGACCGACCATGATGTGAGAAAGAGAGAGCTTTGAGATGAAAAAAGGCGGTGGAGGCTAGGGTTGGTAAACCTAGACTGATGATACCATGAAATAATTTAAGTCTATGCATTTCATTTATATCCATGCAACATATAATAAATACATCCACAAATTAGGGAGAGAATATCTTCAAAACATAACAACATTAAAATACAAGGTAACAACCTTTGACCAAAATAATTTATTTGAAATTTGAATATTTTGGTTATCCGCTCTTACCAAATAAAGATGAATTATATAAATGCTTTATAACTATATATAAACAAACTTTATGTATTTGCAAATAAACCATTGATCGAATATTTTAAGATAACTAATAATTAATAAAAGCAATATGCTATAAATAGTGTAATTCTTTTTTAATACAGACAGAATTACAGAAATTGTCCTTTATCTTTCACCCAAATTTTACTTGTTACCCCTGATTTTTAAAATTGATCTTTTTTGTCCTTTACGTTTCAAAATCCAACAGCGTTTGTCCTTTTCGCCTAACCCGGTTAGATTTTCTCGTTAAGTCCTTTTCCCCCTTAAAGAAGTAAAACATTTTAATAATTAAAAAATAAAACCTTTCTCTCCCTCTCTTCTTTCTTTCCTTCCTCTTTCTACACCCTGCCCAAACCTTCACCAGACCACCACCCACCGACACCTTCATCTCCAGCAAGCACGATGAACTAGTTAAGACCACTCCTTTGTGCACACCATAATCATGTCTGACGAGCCGGTCCCCACCACCACATCACAACGCCACCGTCACCATCGACTCTCACCACCACCGTCACAGTTTGCCCGACATTGACTTCTGCCGCCATTCATCCTTTACCGTTGCCCGACATCGACCCTATATTGGTTGGTCGCTATAAAATTAGGGGAGAACTGTAACAGGGGAGAAATATTCAGATCTGAAACCTGCAACATCCTTTACTGTTTTTTCTTCAAAGATGAATCCCCGCCCCCGTTGTTCTTTAGTGGTGAAATTATGGCGAAATTGTAACATGGGAGAAAGAGGGAATATTGGTGCGTGACATATACGGCCGTCGGAACTTACTGAATCGAGAGATCCGGTGAGTAACGAGAACTCGAATTCGTCGGAATTGAGATCTCCGGCGAGATGTTGTCGAAATCTGAAGAATGTGTTGATATTGATTGAATTTGGGGTTTGAATAATAATAATAATAATAATATGGTGGGAGAGAGAGTGTTGGGTGGCAGAAATGGTGAGCAAAGGGGACTGTGGGAGTGAGAGAGAGAAGGGTTACCGGTGTTAATGGTCATTCACCGGTGCTCATCGGAGGTGGTGTTGTTGGTGGTGGCTTCCGGTGGGAGTGGAGGTGGTTTTCTTTGTCGGAGAAGACGGCAGCGACGGTTGCTGCCGGAGAGCTTGGTGATGGCTGTCGGAAAGCTTGGTGGCAGGAATGGAGGAAGAAAAGGAAGGGGGAGAGAGAAAGATTAAGTTTTTTTTATTGTTTTTGTTTATTTATTAAAAATACTAATTTTAGAACCCATGTAATACACGAGATTTGTCAAATGTTAAAATAAATAAGATTGGGGTATCTGAAATAAGGGAACAAACAACAAGCTAATGTTTGGTATGTAAAATTGGGAGGTGGAATAGAATGAATCATTGCAAAGAAATTAAAAAAAAAGTGTGATAAGTTAAGGAAATTGAATCACGTATTATCTTGTCCATTTCATTCTCTCTAAAACACTAAAATTCATTACATCCACTCCACATGTGTTTTTTTTTCATATAATATTTCACCCTACATCACCTCCACCACCCTCCCACCACTACCACCGACCACCAACACCATCACCACCGTCGCCGCCCCCGACCATTGCTCTCCGTCGCTAACACCCACCACCGCCATAACCTCTCGCCCCCTTCATTACTGCCCACCACCCGCCACACCACCTACCATTGCCAGCCACCATCACCGACCACCTCCAACCATCGCCAACCACCATAACCTTCCGCCTCCCGCCACCACCCATCACCGTCTATCGCCCCACCACTACCGCTAACCACCATCACCGACCGCCAGCACCCACCCACAACCATCGCCTTTCACCATCAATTTTATGTTATTCGTTCGTCTTTCCAGCCTACCTAACAACATGAAGTAAATAATCCATTCCAATCCTAGTTACCCCATACCAAGCACACATAAGACATTGTAAGCTCGTAAGCAAATAAGACATTGGAATAATAATGATATATCTCATTCCTCCGTTTATTTCATTCTCTTTTCTATTTTATTATCCCATACAAAAAGAAGTTTAGAACATAAAATTTATAAATTTATAAAAAAATCTATTTAATAAATAAATTATCATTAATGCCATCTAATGGACTTTAAACATTAGGACTTTAAAATAATAAAAAGAAAATAGTCGAATTAATCATCCGTAATTATTAATTATTAATTATTAATAAGTATCAATAATTTTAATAATTTGATATTATATAAATATAAATAAACTATCATTAAGAAAACAAATAAATCCAAATTTATATTTTATTATTAGCTAGAATAAAGGAGAGTGAAGAACAAGATTTTTGGTGGGAAAATTTGGCCT
The DNA here is from genome assembly GCF_021521415.1 of Bidens hawaiensis. NCBI lineage: Eukaryota > Viridiplantae > Streptophyta > Magnoliopsida > Asterales > Asteraceae > Bidens > Bidens hawaiensis. Next base: position 14,137 of record NW_027502522.1, on the reverse strand, counting down.
GAATTTAATGTGGTCATGACACGTGTCTTTCATTATCTTCTTTTATTAGTATAGGTAGATTTTTTTTAATTTAATAGGCAAAATGACCAATTTTCCCTCATGTGCAAGGCATATGATCTGACTTAACGAGAAAATCTAACCGGGTTACACGAAAAGGACAAACACTGTTGGATTTTGAAACGTAAAGGACAAAAAAGATCAATTTTGAAGATCAGGGACAACGAGTGAAATTTGGGCGAAAGATAAAGGACAATTTCTGAAACTCTGTCTTTAATATATTATAAAGATAAAATCAATTTACTTAAAAGACAAAATAGCAAAACCCATCCTTTATGTTTACATGATTTTTCAATGGTTGTCCTTTCGCAAACTTAATGACAGAAAACATCCTTTATGATTACAAACCTTATCATGTTTTGTCCTTTGACCCTAACTCAGTTATATTGTTTCGTTAAATTCCCGACACATGAGGGTAGCTTTGTAAATTCACCCATTTATTTAATGATAACAAAAACCAACATCCTTCTCAAAACAAAACCTTTTGCATCTTCATTCTCTCTATAACCACCACCACCAACCAAACAACCAACCACCAGTACCAGTTGCCGACCACTGCGGCACCTCTAGACCACCACCACCGCACCTGTGGACCACCACTATTGCACCGCCGCTAGCCTACGATTCCATCTATTTGGCCGTAATCCAACCAGATCTGTGTACAGAACAAATGCTTCAAACCCTAGGGTTAATCATATGCAGAATTTGAAGAAATTTGATGTTGAATCTAAAGAAGAAGATGATTCATATTATGTATGTCTCAGATACACCCTTTCTCTGCAATCCTCCAACACCACCACCAACCCACCTCGTCTTCAACAACGGTAACAACAGAGAGGAACCCATCACTATCGTCTCAGACGAACCCTGCCGCCGCCACCACCATCGACCATAAGAAAACCCTCTCTCTCTCTCTCTTTCCTCCATCTCTTTTCTCTCTCTCTCTCTACACTGGACCGCCCTTGTTATTAGCGGCAACCAACCACCACCTATTAATTCCGACCAACATCTTCAATCGCGTTTCTGACTCACCACACATTTGAGTGTTAGGGTCCGGGAATGGGGAAAGAACCCTAATATTATTGGTAAATTAGGGTTTCAAGATTGCTGTTTGAAACCCTATATTGTGAGGGCAGAGGAGGATTGATTGGTTGCTGGGAGTGTCTAATTTGGGGATTCATAAACAGGGGAAGGATTGGAAGATGAAATGATGGAGAACGTTGGCGGGGACTGTTAAGTGTGTGATGTCGATGGTGGTGGTCCGGTGAGTTAGAAGGGAAAGGGTGGTGGTAGGCGTCGGCCTGTGATTGTGCCTTGTAGTGGCGGCGTGCTATTGATGGTGGTGGATAGTGATGAACAAAGTCTGGTGTGTGTATAGTATATCATTTTAGTTTTAATTTTTAAAGGGTTTCTATCTGCAGTTGAGGCGAAGAAGGTGGCTGAGATGGAGGCTAAAGACGGCAGCGCCGGTGGAGGTTGGAGATGATTACCGCGTAGAGGTCGGAGGAGATGATGGGTTTGGGTTGAATATTATTTGATTTAATATTATTTTATATTCTTAAAAATATAATATTATTTTTAGTTCTTATGATTAAATAAGTTGGAAAATTACCAAACTACCCTCATGTGTCTTGCACATGACCATATTTAACGAGAAAAAATAACGGGGTTAGTGCCAAAAGACGTAACGTGATATAGTTTTTAAGCATAAAGGATGTTTTATGTCATTAAGTTTGCGAAAGGGCAGCCATTGAAAAAAAGTGTAAAACATAAAGGACGAGTTTTGTTGTTTTGTCTACTTAAAATGTAATGGCTGAAACGTGTACCGATAATAGAATGTTGCTATTCATCCTTTTATCTTATATAAAGTTAAAATGAAATTTCAATCCTCTCTTGATCTCTTCGAGGTGTTTGGGATTGCTTATTTTTACCAACTTATAACTTTATTAACTTTTTGAAAAATAATAAGGTGATTGGGATTGGTTATATTATTAGAGAAAAAGTTTCATAAACTACACTTTTGTAACTTATTAACATAATGAAAATTTATAAAGAGGTAAAATAGGAATCCCAAACACCCCCTTCCTTTTCCTATCTAATGAAATGAAAAAGTAATATTTTATATAGCCTTTCATTCTCTCTTCATCAAATCGCTTTAAATTACCACATGACATTTCAAAGGGTCCTACTAGGGACACCCATCACACGCCCCAATACGCCGCGTATAGGGCTATATGCGGCGTATTAGTTGATTTGACATCCTAGCTTTTGTAGGACTAGGTTGTCAAATCATAAACCAATACGCCACGTATAGCCCTATACGGTATTGGTGCTTTTGAATTATTGGAGCCCGGCTCCTCTCCATCTCCCTCCTTTCTCTCTTTTATTATATATACGTACCTGCAACTGAACACAATTTGCCAAATTTCTAAAGTTCCAAAACCATAAATTAAACCATATAAACCACTCAACTCATGATTCTATTTAGCCTTTCAAAATAATAACAGTTTCCAAACCCTAACCTTGAATTTCCATTTCACTGTTCAAATTATGGACTCCGTTATAGCTACCGTTAGCGGAAACCACGGATTCAAGAGATTCAAACTCATCAAACTAATATCTCAATTTGGTGGTAGTTATGTTGGAGCAATGAATTCTTCTACTACACAAGAATATTAAAACACCATTGTTAATTTAAGAGTTATATATGTATATATATATATATATATATATATATATATATGAGCCAATAATTCTTCAATATACACAAAGATGATCAACTTACAAAACCCCCATTTAAACATAAAAATAATAATAAGCTTAAGCTTAAGCTTAGTGATAACGGATATGTGTTGAAGTGAAGACAACTATGGTTGGTGGTGGTGGCCGACGGTCAAGACAATTGGAGTTTGAAGAGCCAGATTCAAGATGCCGATAACGAAAACCAGCCAAGAAATTGAATGTTCGTTTGGCAATGTCAATTTTCCCAAATAAGCCCTGCAACTGATTCAAGATGCCCATAACGAAAGCAGCCAATAAATTAAAAGTTCGTTTCACAATATCAATTTTCCCAAATAAGCCCTGCAACTAAACGCCCTTTGCCAAATTTCGAATAATAATAAATTATTAATAAATAAATAATATTAATAATAATAATCATAAATTACAATAATAATAACAAAAGAAAAGAAGAGAAAAAAAAAGAAAAAAAAAACATAATAATAAGACAAAACCCACCAATACGCCACGTATAGCCCTATACGTGACGTATTAGTCGGCTTTTTAGCAAAAGCGGGGTGACTGTAGAAAAGCCGCATTTCAAATCTTTTCACATGACATTACAAAAGTTATAAAACATTAATATCATTAAGCCTAAATTATTTTTGTTAACACTATCTAATAAAATGTAGCCTATTTATAACAAAATTTAACCCGGTTTATAAAAATCAATAACCGATGGTTTCGTATTTAAGCTTATCAATTTAAATTGTAACTGATTGATTTAATTATATACTTAATTTACATTTTATAAAAATTTACAATAAACTCAAACTACAATAAAAAAATTCATATTAAGCAACTATTTTCTTTAAAAAAAAGTTTTGAATTTTTTATTAAAAAGTCAAATATTCAGCAATTTATTTTAATGTAATTTTTTTTCCAAAACAATTTGAAACAGTATTTGTGGAAATATAAATTACTATAACGATTAATTCTAATTTTTATATAGAATAAATATAACTTTATAATGATTCTAGTTTTTATTCTCTGTATTACGGGGTTGTTTTGCATTAATCGTTTCTAATATTTATATATATATATATATATATATATATATATATTTTTTTTTGGATTTTAATTTTATTTATTGTAAGTAAGTTAATAATATACATAGAATTTGATGATTAAAAAGTTCCATAAATAAATGAGATGTTATAACCCGGTTTAAAAGCTATTTGGGTTTGGTGAGATCCATGACCCGCTTATTTTTTTTACTATAAAATTGTTGTTTAATTATAAATAATGTCTTTTTTTTAAATCGAATACTGATTTTTAGTATATCCCTATTTTATAAGATTTTCATATCAAATATTTGGTGAGATTAATTTTTAATTTAACGAAATGTTATAACCCATTTAAGGGTTATCTAAGTTTGATGAGACTCATACCCGTAAATTCAGGTTAAAAGCATGATAAGCTTTCATTTACAAATAAAATAATCTGATAGCTTGAGAGAATGTAGGGAATTCTTATTTATATATATTTAAGATACGTAAATTATAGTTCGTAATTGCATGAGAAAAGACAATTTTCTTTTCTTATTCTTACAGTTTTATTGATAACTTTTTAAAGTTTATATTTTTTTAGTAAATTGAATAATGAATATTTTTATAAAACATAAATTGGATGTATTTGTGTTAACTTTGATTAAAGTAAGAGTATAACATATAAGTGAAGTAGTTAGTTCACCATGTTTACGTGAAGCAATACGTTGCTTTTAAGGTACATGAATATCTAAAGTTGTACAATTTTTATTTCAAGATCTTTAAAAATAAGGAGTAGTACTTGCACCAACTAGTGAAGTTTTAAAACAAATCAATTATTGATTTCTTGAAATGTTTTCTGGTGATGAAAATGAATATTAAAGTTCAGACACTACATACTGTGACGAGGGATATATAGGAGAAGTATAGTTTGAAAACCCTCTTAAGTTGAGAAAACCCGTAAAAATCTTATGTAACATCGGTTTTTTTTGTTACATGTAATATATGTTGTTACATTTAATACAAAACATTGAAAACATAAAAAAATGTTTTGCTATTTTTTTTAATATTTTTTAGTAATTTTTATATATGTTTTCAGGAGAGAGAAAATGTAAATAAATTTTAGATTTTTTATTAACTTTAATTGCGGACCACAAAATTTAATTTTTAATTAAAAACATGTGGTTGAGAATAAGTTTCCAGAGTTTTCACAACTCAAGTGAGTTTTTATCCTAACCTAACCCCTGTGACAAGTGCATTATGGCCATTTTGATGAAAGATTATACTCGTGTGATGTATTATTAAACGAGCCTTAAAATCTCTACTTTTGCCTAGCCATAAATTGGTCTTTAAAGTTGGCTTATGTAACGGCTACAAATTACAACTCTACAAAATGTTTTATAAGAGCACAATTATATCTTATGATCCCATTATGTATCTTACTATCTATATTATAATATTACTTGTGACTTCAAATGTTTGTTTAATACTTTTTATCAGCCTGTGTGTCATACGGGCTTTAACCCAATAAGATAATATTTTTCTTGATATAAAGATGGAGCTAAATAATGGGCTAATAACCAACTATGCCCAACCTGAAATGATTCACGTATTTTTCGTTTTAATAGTAACTAGTGGATGAAAACCTAAGTGTCTTGGTGGGGACATGAAAAATGTTCAATCGGTATTAATTCGATATGCTACTGTTGGAGATATGTTGTCTTTAACCAACCCATAATGGTATAGTTGAGAATTAGAGAAAAAAAAGGCAGAAACAGGCCTGGCAGCCCTAATAGCCAAAGCTGAGTTTGTTAGTTTTCTTATTTAACAAGATTAGCAAAGGGTTAAACCCTAATTAGCTAACCTATAAATAAATCTCTTGTACTTTTAAATCATTATCACCCAATAAATATTTGCCTCTGTGGACGTATGTTACACTCTTTAATCGAATCAAGCAAATCTCGTGTCTTTTTGTTTTTTGATTATTATTTTTGTGCGTGTACTTTGATACCTGTATTATAACACCCTGGCTTAAGTGGAAACGCCCGAGTGTGACGTACAGATTGCTCAAACACACGTGGCACTATTAAGTAAGCATAATATCATTAATTCGTTTAAAACAAACAAAAGTACACAAGTTTCTAAGTAACAAGTACATCTAAATCGAAGATGAACAATCATAACAATTTATTTATTAATTTAGATAACCTAATACTGGTGTCTTCCTTTAACGTCATCCTCTAATCACGATACCTGTAGCATATGTATAAAATAATGTCAACTATTTACATAGTTGGTGAGTTTTCACAGTTTTATATAAATACATAAAAATCATACAATTCATGGATAAGTGATAAACGAGCAAGTAAAGTACTTTCCAGTTGGTATCAACCGACGTACTCAGCTAATCACGCAAGTAAGGTCCTTTCCAGTTGGTAACGACCAACGTACTCGGATAATGAGACCCTTTTCCACTCATAACAAAATGGTCACGAGGACAAAAGAGATGATATGATCACTTTTGATAAATCTTAGTTAGGGAAGATATATCACCCCTTTTTACCACCATAATTAATTATTAAATAGCAACTTTAACCCTCAAAGATCTTTTAACTTGAAAATAAACACTTTTGATAAATCTTAGTTAGGGAATTAAAATGCTATAAACTTACTTTCGAGTAAAAATTTAAATACAAATATACATTCTAATTTCAATAGAAATGAAGATGTTACAATTAAGGGTTAGGCTAAATGTATCACCTTCTTTACTTGTCATACCCTCTTTCCTATACTTTCAATTCCTTTAACAATTTTATTTGATATATTACCCTCTTTAACTATTTTTACATTTTATATTCTACTTTAAAATATTAAATAAAAAATATATAGTTTTATTTTTTATTTAAAAAACTAAAAATGTTCTTAAAGCTAAATAAAAATTAATTATAAAAAATTTAAATTATATTTCACTAGTTAGTTTCTTCTTTTTTTTATAAAATATATTTAAACAATAATGGTTTAATGGTTTTATAAAAACGATGTAAAAAGTATTGTATCTTTCTCTTAACAGACGCCTCTTCCCCCACTTAAACAAAAATAAAAAATCAAAACACTGTGAATTTTTTTTGTTAGGTTCGTGTGCATGAGATTAATGACACCTAAGAACATAACCAAACTTGTTGATCAAGTCATATATTATTTAATCTTTTTTTATTTATTAAAAACTAATACAACCTTTTAATCTAAATTATCTCTATAGTTATTTTAAAAAAACACTTTATAAAAATGTTTGAAGAAAATGAAACATTCTAAAGCAAAAAAGAAAACGTTTTGGTTGCTTTAAAATAATTATAAAAATATTTTTTAATATATATGAAAAAAACTATCTTTAAAAGAATAGAAAAAAAAAAGTTTTTTAAACTAATGATCGTAAAATATAACAACATGGAAAAAGGTAGAATAAAAAGGTTTAAATCGTATTGATGTGAAATTTGTGTATGTTTAGTAAAAATAGTTGGGAGGGGTACGTTTAACAGCACCCTACAATTAAATGTATTTTTAATTTTTATAATATTTCGTGAAATAAAAAACTTAAAATAAATATTATTGGTAAAATTTTATGATATGTTCTTATGTTTATAGTACATGTCGGAATATAGGCCCAACAAAACAAACGCAAAATTTGATCTCAACCAAATCGGCTATTTTTTGTTTGTTGTAATTCTTCACACATTATCTATTATTATATAGAATAAATTAGAAGTTTGGTGCCCTAAGTGACCTCATTGGTTCACTTGGCGGCACCTAATTGGCTACTTTTTTTTGTATTGTTTTAAATTTGATTTTTAAAAGGTTATTCGTGTCTGCTCGCATCCGTAACTCATGGGCTGTCAACGCTCGGGTTTTACTAATGACCGGGTTTTACCGACTTTTTTTGTTTTAGTTATGGTGCCATAACGAATGTAAACCAAATGGACTGAATTCGTGTTGACTCAGTGTCGCAGCGCATAAGACCGACAACGCTCGGGTTTTATCAACGCCAAGTTTTTACGTGCATAACGAACGTAACGAAAGCCAATAAAATGCCAATTTTGTTTTTTTAGTTCTAGTACCATTAGGAACATGACTGAAACCGACTTATTGTCAATTTTTGTTTCTTTAGTTCTGGTACTGTAAGTCCTATGAGATGATCTTTCAATGAGATATCAATTAACTCGTTAATTAGGTAGAAACTAATCAACAAGCCGATTCTATAATACCAACAGAATGACAATAAACACGATGAACAAGCTTCAAAACACATGTATATTAATACGTCGGGTGCTTAAGCCCTTAACAAACTTACACGGTGATCGACCAACTTAGACGGACAACACTATAATGAGTTACATACATCATATAGATAGACTACCAACCTAGGCCCAATACAAAGTAAAGCCCACCGAAATCAATAGATTTCGGTTTACATAATATGGCCCAACTAAAACTAAAAATACAAAGCATAAACCACAAAATATGGCCCATCATTCTCCCTCTTTATTGCTTGATTCTAGCTGTATACAAAATATCAACCGCAGCTCTTTAATATGCGTCTGAAGCTTTCGTCTGTTGAGCTTGGTCAGATTTAGTAGCTCCCCCAGCCGCCACTTGATGTACCATTTTCTGGAGTGGGACCCGTTCCCCAGCCTGATTGATCAGCATCCATTCCTCCATACTTTAGATCTAAACCTTCCTTTCGGCATATATACCGTGGCTTCGAAAAAGACACTTGGAAGTTGAGTGTCTTATTTAGTATCTTTATTCCTGATATATTGAAGCCAACTAAAAATCCAGCACAAGCCATGCTACTTGCCAATAGAAGTAGACACTCATGCCATTGATTAAAGAAAATAATAGGAGTTCTTTTGTCCAAGTGATTCAGAAACATCGAGCATGATATGTTTTCGGTTGACCAGACGGGCTCTCGGTCAAGGTTTGACCGAGAACTCTTCGAGATGTCCGTTGACCAAAGAGTTCTCTGGTTGATCAAGAGAATTCGGTCAATCAACGCCGAAAACCTTTGGACACAACCCATCATCTTCTCCATTTCACCAATCACCATTGATGACCAAACCTGCAGCTACAAGCAAAAGCTAAAAACACAATCAATAACTTCAAAAGATAACTCAAAACATACTAAAACATATCCTAATCTCTTATACTGAACATGTAAACCGATCATATCTCATGATCCAATCAAACCAACACCACCTCAAAACTTCATATCTCATGATCCAATCAAACCAAAACCACCTCAAAACTTTCATACCAATGAATCAAAGATAGATATCGATTTAGCTTTTCTTACCTTTTGAAGAAGTCCGTTTGAAGTTTTGATGGAGACAAGATAAGATTGATAATTAAGAGTTGGTGATTTCAGATAGATTTGATGTTTACAAGTCTCAAGAATGAATGATGATGAGCAATGAGTGCCCTTTAAACTTCCGAGACTCATCCTTCTGGGCCAAGAACCCAGATGGGCCGAAAACAACTATGGGCCAAGTGAACTGGGCCGAGAACACACGACATTGGAACCCGTTGGGCCAAACATAATGGCCCAAGGGTCAAGACTAGCAACCGTCAAATTTCATGATCTAATAACAATCCCGATTCATGATAAAAACGATTTCTTAAAGACATTTGTTTCGACACGAGCAGTCATGAGAAAAAAATTTAAAAATTAAAATTAAAATAAAATTAGAACAAAAACTAAACTAAAACAAAAATGATTTACTTGTCCGGCCTTCTATAGATTTAGCATATTTTGGGATCAAATTTCAAATGTCTTAAAACAAGCAATCCTTTTAAGAAAAGATCAGAACATGAAATCATATTGATTAAGATACTTTCACAATGATTTATTTTTAGCATTATTGTGACATAGTGAAAAGGTTGATAGCAGGTAATTAGAAACTTAGCATGATTTTCATTGTGCCATTGATATGCTTAGATTCAATTAGGCTTAAAGCTTATATGGACATCACTTATGGACCTATGATGCCCCTTATCTCTTCTCAAAGCGTATTTGGCTTTCCTCATATCACTCCAGTTTGACTCCAACCCCCTAGTGATTGATCAAAAGAATTTCTCTATACAAAAAAAACCCTATTAAGCTTTAAGGTTGAACATTGGACTTACATGCCATCCGGACTTACAAGCCTTACATTCAGGGTGTTTAAGACTTATTTGTATGCCCCACCCCTATAGTTCCCTAGTGCCCCTCTAAGCTTTTAAAAACAAATTTAAATTGCAATAATTTTCATATATATGTAAAAAAAATTTATGCTAATAATAAAATATAATATTTTTGGCGATCAAGACACTAACGAGCTTGTGTATAACTGGGTAATTGCTTTTCTGCCTATCATTTGGAGAGATGTATCTAGGGCCATGCAAACATCTTCAAAATGAATCTCCATAATAAGTTTAGCAGATTTAGAGTATGTTTGGTTGGAGGTAATGGAATGAAGGGGGAATGGAATGGGAGAAGGAATGGAATGGACAAAGGAATAAAATGGATCTTACCATTCCTTTATCTTGTTTGGTTAACATATGGGAATAAAATGAATTAATACTTTATGTTGTTTGGTATCTAAAAAAATTCTATGAATGAAATAGAAATAATAAAAACGCTCCTATCTCAAAATAATTTTGTTTAACAAAAAAAAAAAAAAACTGCAATAGCGACGGTGATGGTGTTAGCTTCGGCGACGAAAATAGTGGTGGCAGTGGTGGTGGTGGTGGTGGTGGAGGTGGCGGTGGTAGTATTGGTAGTAATGTTGATGGTAGGGTAGCGGCGATGGTGGTGGTGGTCAGGCAGCGACAGTAGCGGCGGCGGTGATATTCAGTCCGCGGTGACAATGTTTGCGGTGGTTACGGCGAAGATGGTGGCGGCGGTGGCGGTTATGGTGGTTGCGCGGGTGGTAAGGTGGTGGTGTTGGTGACGGTGGCGGTCAAGTGTTGATGGTGGTGATGGTAGTGGTGATTGTTGTTGTTAGGTGGTGGTGTTGATAAAATAAGGTGAATGAGGAATGGAATGAAAAAAAAGAAAGGGGGTGGGAAGGAATGGTTTTGATGGAATGGGATTCCATGTAGAATGGATGATTCCATTCCATTGAGCAACCAAACACCGTTTTTTTCATTCCCACGCAATGAATCATTCCATTCCTCCTATCATTCCTGCATACCAAACGTTACCTTAGTTTATATCACTTCAAACTTTTACTTGTCATGGAAAGGTACCATACACATCAATGACTATTCAAAAGCCTTTTTAGCCTAATGACTTCAAATGTTAGGTACACAAAATCAATTTATCTATCATTTTTTAAAGGTTGGATCCATTTTCATTTGAAAATATTTTAAGCTTCTAAAAAGCTTTTAGCTGAATAATAATATCACTTCGCAGATGATAACTTAGAAGAAAATTTTAGGTTCAATCACCCTAGTCACTATCAGTCTTCAGATAAATGACTATCCTATATGTCTACAGGTAGACAATAGGACCAAACATATCTTAATATATGTCCTTCAAACTTAAGTAATCGACATATTTTCAGTGAAAGAGCTTAAAATCAGATAGTTAAAGCAAAGACATTATATAATTTATTAATTTTTTTTATATTCAGTCGCTCCAGTCACTTTCAGTCCTTAGGTTAATGGCGGTCCCGTTCTCGTACGTCAAAGATTGACAACAGGACCAAACATAAAGATATGTCCCTTGAACTTGAGTAACCGGCATAATTTTAAGCGACAGAACAAAACAGATTTTTTTTATTAAGAACACACACACATACACACTTTTTGTATTTTTTTTTCTTTTTCTCCCCCTAAATTTGTACAGAAATTATGATAAAACCAGAAAAAATTTATATAAAAAATTTAAACTAAAAAAAACTCAATCATCAAAACACAGCATTTTAAGAAACCCTACAAGCATATTAAATCTGGTTGTTCCGACCGATTTTGTAAATAAGTCCGCCACATTATTATCAGCGTGGACCTGTTCAAGATGAATTAATTTTCGGTCGTAACAGTCACGAATAAAATGAATTTTGATATCGATGTGCTTGTTTTTAGAATGTTGAACCGTGTTTTAAACAATGCCAATGGCAGCATCATTATCACAGAAAATAAGAGTGTCAAGCAATTCCAAACCGTAATCCAGGAATTGATGTTGCATACAGATGACCTGTGAATAACAGGCAGAAGCAGCAACATACTCAGCCTCAGCAATGGATGTGGACACCGTTTGTTGTTTCTTGCATTGCCATGAAATGAGTCGATCCCCCATGAATTGACATCCAGCAGACGTAGATTTCCTGTCAATATCATCACCTCTATAATTGCTGTCAGCAAAAGCATACAGATCAAATTCTGAGTTTTTGGGATACCAAAGACCTAGCTTCGGTTGCCTTTCAGATATCTAAAGATTCGTTTAACTACAATTAGGTGAGAGAGTTTAGGATTAGCCTGGAAGTGAGCGCATTGACAAACTACGAACATGATGTCAGGGCGACTGGCGGTGAGATACATCAGGGACCCGATCATCGGCCGATAGTATGTTTGATCTACGGGTTTCCCTTCAGGATCTAATGAAGGAAAATGTCTTTCTGCCATAGGAGTCGCCGCGCTCTTGGAATCTTGAAACTTAAACTTGGCCAACATATCCTCGACGTATTTCCCTTGATGAAGCAGAATGCCTATCGAGCTTTGACGAACCTGCAAACCCAAAAATGTTGTCATCTCCCCCAACGAACTCATTTCAAACCTTTTCTTCATCACTTCTGGCAATATACTCATTTGGAATGACATCAGGGAATAGAGTGCTACCAAATATCTGACGAATGACACTCTCCCCCTCAACTAGTGAAGCCTCCGATGCAGAAGTCTCTTGTGGGGACACAGTCTCGGTGGTAACTTCTTCCATATTTTCAGATGACGGCAGAGTAGTGTCCAAAGATTCAGACGGATCGACACTCAGCATAGGAGACTTTTGAATATCAGTAGGAGTGTCTTCTTCATCATCAATAACATTAGAACTTGCCCCTGAGTTCTCTGTATCAACTACTGGAAACACATTGAACGGCTTAAACAGTTTGTTGTAGTCAAATAACCAGTTAGGACCCACACGAGCATCGGTCTCATTCTCCTATAGCCAGCGCACATCATAGGATTCGACGATCTGTTTCGATGCCTTGTTGTAGACCCTGTAAGCAGTGTGACCAGCATATCCAATGAAGTAACAATCATCTGCCTTGGCTTCAAACTATGGAGTCGCTTCAAGATTCAGTAGAGTACAGGACAACCAAAGGCTCGAAAATGTGCAACAGTAGGCTTGTGACCATAAACGATTTCATAGGGAGTCTTCATCTGTGATTTGTTTATCAACACCCGATTTTGAACATAACAGGCAGTGTTGACCGCTTCAGCCCAGAAGAATAACGGTAACTTTGAATCACACAACATCGTTCTTGCAGCTTCGATCAAAGTACGGTTCCGTCTTTCAACAACACCAATTTGCTGTGGAGTACGAGCTGAGCTACACTGTCGAAGAATTCCTTTTTCGGCACAAAAATAATTAAGTGTAGAATTCATGAACTCCGTGCTGTTGTCACATCGAATTCCCTTAAGCTTCAGATTCAATTGATTTTCCATAAGCACCACGAATCTCTTGATCAATTCTGCAGTTTCACCCTTATTTGACAAGAAAAAAACCCAAGTGAAACGGGAGTAGTCATCGGTGATAACCAGACAATTATTACTGCGAGAGAGACTCAGAACGTGAACCGGACCAAAAAGGTCCACATGAAGCAGTTGAAAAACGCCCGTATTGACTAACTTTGGCTTGTGTGCTTTGCAATGATGTTTACCTAAAGCACAAGCCACACATTTCTCGATTGTCACAAAATCTCTAACTGGCAAACCACGGACAATGTTGTTTTTGCAAGACGGTTTAGGGTTTTGACATTTGCATGATCAAGGAGACGATGCCAACGCATGCCAACACATGGCATTATGTTCTGACACTTTTGAAAACAAACACGTAATTTCGTCAGGAACATTCTTGTTCATGTTGATCAAGTAGGCATTATCTTTCCTTTGAGATCTAACAAGAACCCAATCCTCTGGTATGATGATACCAGGCTTCAGAATCAAACATTCTTTATTGGTAAAGTGAGTTGAAAAACCTTTGTCACAAATCTGTGAGACGCTGAGAGACTGTGCTTTAACTCCGGAACATAGTTTATATTCTCAAACTTCATAACACCGTTACT
>NW_027502521.1:0-46962 GCF_021521415.1 Bidens hawaiensis | reverse complement strand
GTTAATTTAAAAAAAAAACATGTAAGGTCAATAAAATGAGAAAAAAAATACAATAAATAGATTTTGGATGCATGATGTGTGAATAGGTACTTTGGAAATAATCTAGCTATTGAAAACCCTAACTAATTACATAGTGATGATTTACCAAAAAGAAAAGAAAAGGTTACTAAAATGGGACTTAAAAGGACTTGAACTTGGGACCTTAAGTAAAACTCAAACTAATAACACAATGATGGTATACCAAAAATAAAAAATGTAATCAAAATGGGTCTTTAAATTACTTGAACTTAAGACCTTTCAAGAGAATATGAAGATTTTAAAAGAGTTTACCACTAGACCATCTTAAACTTTTTAATATTGGTTAATTTTTAAAAATCTTATGGGTTCACTAATACCTTTTATATATCATTTTAACGTAAAAATTGAAAATCAATGGGTTTCCGTGAACCTGCACTAAATTCGCCTCTGACTATGCATGTGTCAAGAATTTTATGAGAACTTTCAAAGAGTCCCATTTTCATTTTAAGTTCCAACATGTGTATGCCACTAATACGAAAAAAAATCCATAATTCAAACTCGAGTAAAATATTCTATGCTGATGGTAAGCCTTTCGAGTATCTCGATACACAGTACACTAAAGCCATTCAAAATAGATAAGGTGGTCTGGAGAAACAAACAAGATTGTACGTGTTACTTAAGGGAGAAGCAAAATGTGGTGGCCTTCTTACAAAAGGTGTACGTAAGCCAAGGAAGATGGTGTTACTTCAGAGAGAAGCAAAACGACATAGGTTATTGGAATTTGGAAGGTGGGAGTTGGTAAATCCATGGGAGTTGCTTTTGTACGTAGGCGTATATTTTGCGGTTGGAAATATTAGTAATTGAAAGGGTGACCGTGTGACACGAGATGGTCCCAATTATTTAATGTATATATGCTATTTTACGTGCACATTTTATTTTATATAACTAGGATCCTGGACCCTGCAATTCGCGACTGGACCATTAAACCGACCAAAAAACATGCATAAAAACGTTTAAACCAAGAACGCGTTGTGAGTCAACGTTAAATCAGCCTGTATCAGGTTACGACCTCAAAACTAAACAAAAGAAATAAACCCGTCAATGCGAAAATACAACAAATTATCATATGTAGAACAAAAAACCAGTATGTTACAGTTGCAAACCGACGCAAATCCAGTTAGTATCGGCATTACCAGCACGAATTGGTAACACATGAATTAGTATGCCAAAAAATCATATGTTAAAGGCGTGATATCAAATGTTGAGACACGGATATAATAACATGTGATGATGGGATATTCTTAAATCATGAAAAAAGTTTGGTCATTTTAAAGATCAACTATAACAAATACGAAAGCAAAGTTTAAGAAAATCGTTTAACCGATAAATAAAACATGTAAAGCCGACACTGGCCCAAGCTTGAAATTTAGAAATATAGTTTGTTAAATATTATAAGTAGTTGAAACAAAAAGTAAAATAAAAGAAATAAAAGTCATCCGATAGTGTAACGACCTTTAAGAAAATCGTTTAACTCTACTATATTTTTGAAAGTTAAAACATATATATATATATATAACATAAAATAAAATAAAACTTAAGTAATAAAAAATAAAACACAGTACATGTAAAAGGAAGTTAAAAATGAAATGTAAAAGAAAAGGAAAAAGTGAATAGCAAATTGAATAGTAATCATATGAGGTATAAAAAAAATCCTTTTTTTAATCTGTATATTAATGAGTAAAATATTAATTATCTTTTTTCGTAAAAGTCGTCGAAGTTCTCCAACACCGCATTCTTGGGTTTAAAATACAGGAAAAGAAATGATAAGACTGGATATGGGAAAATGAAAATGAATTATATATTTAAAGAGTATTCTCGAGTTAAAATAAAAAAAGAAAAAAAAGTGCTAATTACATTCTTGAGTTAGATCGGAAGAAAAATATAGTAAAAAAAAATTGCATATTTACAATTATATCCTCATACCAACATGGAAAAAAGAATTGAGACATGGTAAATTAGTAATATTGTAATGGATTATAAAATTTTCCTTCACAATTAGACCATATTTTGCTAGAAAGTTTTGGAAGAAAAAAGTTATATCGTTTCTTTCCATTATCTTTCTTTTCTTAAATAAAACTCAAAATAAAAAAAGAAAAAAAGAAAAATTTTCTTTTTTTTTTCAAAGCTTTTAAATAAAAAACTCAATAATGCAGTAAAAGAGTATCCCGTCAAATATTGTCCCAAATTACAACCCAAGTTTCCTATTTTTGTCCATTGCTGAATGTTGATCCTCCCAAAATTCCTAAAAGATTCCTAGAAAACCCTTTCCTTTTACCCAGTAAAGACTGCCTGATTTCTAACAGCCCATTTTCGTTCTCTATGTCCACGTGTATTTGGTAGCCCACTTTCTAATACTTATAAATATACAATTTCAACTGAATTTGGCATTCGAAACTTGTACTTATTGCAGTCATAGTTGTACCATTTACATCTAACTTTGTGCAAAAACTCTTGTACCATGTGCTTGTAGTGATTGTACTACACTTTTCCTGATTAGGTTGGCTAGGTGTCTTGGTCTCTAGCTACGTGTGCCTTGTTCCTTTAACCCACAGTTTAACCATAATTTTTTTAGTATTCTAATCTTATAAAAAACTTATTTTTAAAATATTTCTGTCTCTGGATTCTCTCTAAAATCATTAGAATCCACCACGATGCTTTGATGATGTCGTCGTAGTCATGCCGGTGGTCGGTCAGGTCGGTGGGGTGAACGTTGTCAGGTTTAATTTGGGAACCCTAGGCGGCGTTAGTGTGTTGGTCGCCACCATCGTCACTAGGGGTGTTCATCGGAGCGGATAACGGATTATTTGGGTTATTCGATTCGGGATATTCGGATTTAAAATTTTTTAGACCCTATCCGAAATCCGATCCGATCCGAATTAGGAATATTTCTATCCGATCCGAATCTATCCGAATTCAGTACGGATCGGATTCAGATAATATCCGAATAATACGAAATTATCCGAATAATCCGAAATAAAGCTAAATTTTTTTTCTATTTTTTTTGTTCCTAACATTTAATAGTTTAGAACCACAATAAACATACAAACCGGAAAATACAAATTACTCTTAATATAAATTTAAAGTTTAAACTTCAAATAATAGTCTAAAATATATACCAAACCGGAAAATACCAATAAAAACATGTTTTTTATTCGGATTAATCGGATATCCGAATAATCCGAACAATCCGAATTTTTTTAAAATTTCATATCCGAATCCGATCCGAATCCGGATTACTTATTCGGATATTCGGATTGATCCGATCCGAATATCCGAATAAGAATTCGGATCGGTTTATTTGGGTTTTGGTTTCGGTTCGGATTTCGGATTTCTTGAACACCCCTAACCGTCATGTCGCTTGGTCTCACCACCTGAAACTAAGTTGTTGCCTGCTGTTGCCGATAGCTTTCCAGCCGTTTATGGCGGCGGCGGACGGCGACTGTAAGCCGGTGGCGTTGCATGTATGGTTTCTCTCTCTATATGTGACAAGATTGTTACGATATATAATGTAGAGGGTCCATTTTGAAATTGTCATATAGTCAAGGGTCTAATTTGTAACTGTTGGTTGTTATGTTTGTACTTTATCGACATAATGAATGAGAATGGGCATCGATGAATTTGAGATTACTTCTTCTCCTCTTATCTTCTTCTTCTTCTTCTTCTCTTCATCGATCTTGTGCTTGTTACCAAATTGTATCATAACAATGGTATCAGAGCTATCTTTCCTCTTGACCTGAGGGTTAGGAAACAATTTTCAATTGGCGGGAGCAATTACGTTTGTTGTAATTCAATTCTACACAATCAACAAATCAAAACAAGCAGATTACCATGGACGAGCTCATGTCATTAAGCCAAGAAGGTACAGTTGATGAATATTATGATGAATTCAAGTTCTTGCTTAATAAGGTTAGAATTTCGGAAGAAATTTCTGAAGACTATGCGGTGTATTGCTTCATTTTCGGTCTTAAACAAGGAATTGGTGATATGCTTATGGCTCATCACAATTTGGAAATAGGTTTAAGTTTAGAGAAAGCGATGTCTATGGCTAGGTTACAAGAAGGGATTCTAAATGGGGTGTCAGTTCATGGTACAACTCATCGAATGCCATCAGATCTTGAGCTAATTTGTACTTTACAACATAAAAACAATCTTGTTACTTCTAGTGTTAATGAAAAGGGTTTTGAATCACCGTATTCTTCTCAATCTACAAATATTGAGACTGCACCCCAGGTGTTTGATGAAATGCCTAAGGAAGTTAATAGCAAGATAAAAGAAATTTTGGGTAATGGGATTCAAGAATTGTTTGGGGCTGATGTATTAGAAATCCATGATGAGATTCAAGAACCTACTAATATTGAAGTATTGGAAATTCCAAAAGAATCTAAAAATGAAACAAATGTTACGTTAAAAGTTGGAAAAATGGGTAGTCATGAGGTAATCAAAATGGCTTATTACCCTACTGGAATTGGGGATGGAATTCCTCATATTGGAAAACAATTTAAGTGGATAGATATAGGTTGGGTTTGTCATCTGGAATGCAAAGGTGGTGGTGATATTATAGAGTTTAAATTCATTAAAGAACAACCAAACAAAAGCACTGAGATGAGACCATCAAATGTTACAATTTATAAAGAAGATAATGGGTTTTTGCTATTAGGTGATGAGACCATAGGCTGGGTGTTAGTTGATAGTATTGAGGTTCCAAGAAGGGTCCCAACAGATAGATCTCTAACTCTTCATTGGTATAAATTGGAAGATAGGAAACGAGAGAACAATGATGTTAGTGGTGTTAATAATAATGTTAGTGATGGTATAAATTCAAATGGATTACGGATGTTGATACTGATATGGCTGCATTCAACTGCATTGTCATTAGACTCCGTGAGTTCGGTCTTCTAAAAGAACTCATGAACATAATTGGTTGGAATAAGCAACGACAATCAAAGAAAAATGCATCAGGTCTGGCATTGACAGGTTCAAATGGTGTTGTTGGAATTAAGTTCAATGTGGGGAAATTATGTGAAACGATTGCTTTTAACAAGAAAATCATTTCACAGGGACGATGTGTTGAGTTTTGTGTTGCTGAATACATCCCATTCAACCTTGATGAAGAGAGATCCTTTGCAAAATGCTCCCAAAATTATACATCAATTATAATCATAGCTGAAGATGGCAATTGTCTCAAACTGACCATTACTATTACTCAAGAAATTCTTTCTTTGGTGATATTTTTAACCAGCCCACTTAATCGCATCCTATTAATCCTTCAACAAAGTAACTCAGAGTGGCGCTACTCTTTATCCATTCGTGATGTTGATCCAGCCTTTCAAAGAACATTAATTGGTGTATACAAGTGGGGTAGGCTGGTATTCAATAATATCAAGTGTGTTTCGGGTTGGTATCATCCTGCTGCAAGATCAATGGCTTTCGACACACTTCAACACATTTTTAAGAAAAATGCCACTAAAAAGAAGCAACAAGTAGTGAAACAATTAGTGAGTTTGGGTGAAAATCGTAATGCGTTTCAGCTTAGATATGGACCTAACTTCCCGCGGAATGTTGCTCATGATAAAGAAGAACATGATTATCTTAGTGGGCTGATTTAATCTACTGTTTCAAAAAAAGCATTTAACCTTTGCATGGTGTTCTTAACTGAACATCAGTGTAACCTTCAGGGTCATTTGGTTAACAAGTCACTTGAAAAGTACACTAGAGATCAGCAATCAGGAATAAAAGAGTGGGCTTGCAATGTGTTGTTCTTGATTTTTAATTCATCAAATGGTTTGCATGAAGAGCAATCTATTCTCAGGTACACTAAACCAAATAACTTAGTACCGGCCAAAATTGGCCATCTAAAGTTGTCTAATTTTGATATGTGTAAACCTATAAAGAGTGAATTCTGGTTAATAGGGTTGGAGGTTGATGATTATGAAAATCTTGGTCTAAAAAATGACAATGCAGGGCAACAAGTTTATTGGTTAATGCAAACGAAAAATCGACATGTCTTGGCATATTGTACAGCTGCAAACTTTTATTACATGACACGTAAACTGCTGCTAATTTTGGAATATGTTGTGGAGTGTGTATGGTGGTCAGTGGGGAAAAGCATGAATGGGAAGTATATAGGATACTTTCCATTTTGTTCTAATAATATTAGGATTGTGTGGCACAAGATCATGAATTGGGATTTCATTTGTAAGTTGCAATGTGATATGGATGCACAGATTAGTACTGGAGGATTTGAAGAAATCAAGGCAGTAATAGTGCCAAAACAATTGAGTAATGATGATGAGTGGAAAGGTTTTAAAAATACTTGTCAAACGTGTGAATCCATCACCATAAATGTTCAGCTGGTTACCCTAATATCTTCAAATGATTCTTGGAGTGAACACCTTTTCTTCATAGTAGAAGAATCAACCTATTACCAAACACAAAATAGACTAAAATTGGGTTGAATTTTTTTTATTGTGCTTCTTGATTATTGAGGTCAAGAATCTTTAATGGGGGGGAGTATTGTTACGATATATAATGTAGAGGGTCCATTTTGAAATTGTCATATAGTCAAGGGTCTAATTTGTAACTGTTGGTTGTTATGTTTGTACTTAATCGACCTAATGAATGAGAATGGGCATCGATGAATTTGAGATTACTTCTTCTCCTCTTAGATTCTTCTTCTCTTTATTGATTTTGTGCTTCATTACCAAATTGTATCATAATAATATCAAACACCTACTTGAACCGGACTCTCTCCCTTGGACCGACCGCATACAGTTCCACCAGCTTAATAATAATACACATTCCTAAGGGTTTGCTTCAGAGATGAAAGAATGAAGCTTTGAAGTGCAATGGTGAGCTACTGTTGTTTCCATGTAACCAATTTAGGAATACTATTATAACCATGAACAACACTTATTAGCTCAACTTTGTTGTGGGCTTTTTATTATTTATATAGGATCCGACAAGTGAAAGTATATGGTATAATTTGCTCATGTGTTGCACTAAATTGGTTGAATTTTGTAGTTGCTTAATCTTGATTCCGTGAATGCGGATTGGTTTGGAGGATAATCAGTTTTATTGATGCCCTTCGTACCATACCGCGATTATGAGTCGGTGGTCCGTCTATGGTTGCAGCGAACGACCATTGTGTGCTGGTGGTTTGTGGATGGGTTACGGTTGTTGTATGGCTGTTGATGTTGTACCTCATGCTTAGCAAGTTTGTTGTGCGTTTGATATATAAATGATTTTTTTGTGTAGACGGACCTTGGCCTCTTAGTCTTGCACATGTTTGATATATAGATGTTATTTTAGTGTAGACGGACCCGAGCCTGATTTGCTGCTGTGAACGATTGAAATTGTGTTACAATAGTTAGTTTGTGGTTCTATGTATGATGTAGGTGAAAATTTTGATTAGAAATATTGTGATTTGAAGATCTGATTATTCTTGAGTTTTAATGATTTTCAATTGGTTTTAATGCTATTTAGTTTTAAGGGGCATACTACTGTTAAGGTATTTTGGTATTAATGGTTAAAATTGGTTGACGTCAAACGTGTCACCCGAACCGCCTTTTTCAACTTTGTGAACATTAACATTGACCGCCCCTCCCCCGCAAAGCGGGGGGTGAAAATACTAGTTGTTTCTAAAAAACACTCACACTCATAATTATAGCACCCAATAGGGATGAGATTTTTTTCGTAAACACCCATACTTGTGCCCGTTCAATACCTCTATCCATTTATTTGGTACAAGTACCCAAATTTACTAATTTTATGTATGGATAATTTCAGGTATAAGTACAAGTATTATGGGTACTCGGTTGCCGTTAGGAATCTGTAGGGCCGTAGGGGTTTTTATTGGGATTTCAAAAACTCATAAATCTAATCGTGTTTTTATTGGGATATCCTCAAGGTTTCAAGCGTGCTTTTTTTAAAACCATTGATAATCAACATATTAAGTACTTGTTGTTCTTATCAAACCTTAGTTTCGTTCTCTTCTTATTCCAATCAATAACTAGTAGCAGCTACCATGAATTAATTTTATATTATGGTTTATTTGTTTCATTTTTAGTTTTGATATTATGTTTTGGTTGTGGTATTAAGGTTTAAGTTTTGGTATTATAGATAATTGATGGTACCATGCCGGTATCGATATCAAGTATAGTGGATATTGTTTAAATAGAAAAAAAACAAAAAAGTGGTACCAAAGCGAGTATCGTACCTAAAGCACATGTAACCGGACCATAACGTTTGGGGTACGAGTATGGGTACCCAAATTTACTGGTGCTCGATACGAAAATTTTTGGGTAAAGTACGGATACAATATCGATCTTATCCCTAGCAACCAACTAACTCTCAAAAGCTTAATCATTTAGCTACAATCATGGAGAGCTCATGCTAAATCTTTTATTGTTGTTTTTTTTTAACTTTAATTTTGAGTAACCCTACTAGTTGCATGGTTGAGGTTGAGGTTGAGGTTGAGGTTGAGGTTGAGGTTGAGTTTGAGATTCTAATAGTTATAGGGCCTACCAAACTTTATTGTAATGAATATATCAAATGTAGGTCCCATGACTGGATCAAACAACATAACAAACTAAGTACTAGTCGTCTTGGATCAACCTCTCTACTAGTTGACGGAAACAACTAGCAAGGACTGAGATCTCGGATCTTGTGGTGAAGGGAAGTGAGCCGTGAGTTTAGAGAGGGAGG
The DNA here is from genome assembly GCF_021521415.1 of Bidens hawaiensis. Taxonomy (NCBI): domain Eukaryota; kingdom Viridiplantae; phylum Streptophyta; class Magnoliopsida; order Asterales; family Asteraceae; genus Bidens; species Bidens hawaiensis. The sequence goes on along the minus strand of NW_027502521.1, from coordinate 38,181 downwards.
AGGGAGAGAGAGTTTGTAGTAAGTAAGATAGGTTTTGCAAAGGAATTTTGCTCAAAGGTTATGGAGAAATGGGTTAAGTGACCCTTTATATAGGGTCCCCAGTTCTCCAACATTTACATTTTGTCGTTACACAATAAACGTATTGAGGTACATATTACACTGACTCTAAGCAAATATAAAGACATACACAATCCTAAAACTAATATAGAATATTGACCCTACAATCTCCTCTAGGATTGAGTATGTCCAAGATCCTTCATCAAGTTCCTTGCTTCGTCTTTATTTCTTGAAATTTAGTACTTTTCTTGATCCAAAAGCTTGAACGAGATTGGATCTTGAATTTTATTTTCCGATCTTGAAGACTTGAACTTCAATCTTATTTTCTGGGAAGAATCGACAACGATAAATTTTAGAAACATCAGATGCGGGAGGCTCGACATCTAATTTTCTTTTGTTGACTTTCTTGTGCCGACTTGTTTCTTTGCTTTGTTCTTCGACTGAACCTCAGACACGATCAACTACTTCTTAGGTTTAACCGCCAACTGTCACGTTCTCGTTTTCTTTTAAGCGCTTCAGCATCGGCAACATCAGTCTCTGCAGCCCAGGACACTTGATCTTGATCTACCTGTCTATGTACTGCTGCACAAAACTTAGAGAGAATAAGATTCGTTCACAGACCCTCTTGAGGGTCAAAGAAGAATTTTCTTTTTCAAAACGTGCTCTTGATTTGAAGTATTTGCATAATAACTCTGAAATTTTATTTTATATAAACTTCTCACAAAAAGTCAATTTCCGTCTCTCAACTTGTAAATGATTTGTTTAAGTCTCAGGTTTCCAACGAACTTTGTATGAACGACCTTGACAACAAAACACATGATTTTAAATAAAATAAAGATTTAACAAAATATGTACAGACACATAGAAACTTAAAAATCTTTATAGCATTTTCAATATTATAATATTACGAATATATACATGCATAATATATTTAAGTTGAAACCAAAAAAAAGAAAAATGAAAAATATAGGAGTAAAGATTAAATTAATATTATATAACAATAATATTTACAAAATTTTCTAATGAATTTAATATTTTTGCGAGAAAGATCACAACATAGAATCACATTGATCGATAACGTTCTAGATCACACTTCTATTTGGATATTATTATGCCAAGAACCCAAAGTCGATTGTAGATATGTCCACTTTAAACTTAACAAGTATTTTGATATCACCGTGATATGTTAAGGTATGAATTAGGCATGATACTTATGTGGTCCCCTGTTAATACAACATGTTACAAACTCCATCATACCCCAGACATAGTTTATGTTCATCGATATCACCCCGAATTGACTCCGACCCCCTAATGATTGATCAAAGCATTTTAAGCTTATTTAAACTTTTTGCAAATTTTCTTTCAAACATGTTTAAAAGTTGAACCATGGACTTACATGCCATCCGGACTTACGAGCCTTCATATAAAGTGTTTAGTTCTTACTTTTTTGCCTTACGTCATGTAGTTCTGATATACCCCTTTTTGTTTGATAAAATTATACATTTTTGTTGTGGATTTTTGAATACTTTTTGAGCATTTTTGCAGTTCTTTTGCTTTCTCAATAATTTTTTATACATTTCAATATTCGAAACCGAAGCAAGAAACAAGTTTTAATTGTGACCAATCACTAACGGGCTCGTTTATGACTGACTAATAACATTTTTAACTTCATCAATATGACTTATTATGGAGTCGGCAACCGCTTCATAAAAGTGTAACCACTAGCATAGGCGAGTATTTAAGTTTATATCACTATGACACTTACTCATTTGTCAAGCCTATCTACACATCAAACAATAATCTTTTTCGCTTTTGATCTACTCTTTTCATGTGCTAGGATCACTAAAGACAATTTCTTATCATTTTCCAAAGGTCAGATCAATTTCTCAAATTTTATAATTTTTAATTATCCGACTCCCTCTAAGCAGGAGCTCCCTCTAAATGAGAGAATATGTTTGAATCTTTTTCTGATTTTCTTAACGAAGAATAATTAAATAATAAAATATAAAATAATTTGGCAAGTCAGCTGACTCATTTTTTGTTTTTCTTAAAGAAACTGAAAATCTTTTTGGTGAGTAATACTTAACTCATATCTCCCTCTAAAATTGTGACATATTTGAAAAATATTTACAATTTTATATACAAAAAGATAGATTGGTTGTTTTAACCAAAATAAAACAATGGCTTTAGTGAAAAGATCAACAAAGCTGTTGTCAGATAGACTATCCTAAACATGCATTATCACATCATATAACAAAGTTGAAGAGATTCAAACCGAAGCCCCAGCAACTGATGTTGGATCCATCACTTGAGAAACGCTCGACAAGTTGTGGTTGATCCATTTGAACAAGGTTGGCATTGTTGAAGCACAAAGTATGAAACATTTCCCTTTCCTTGTAGTTCTCCCATGTCGCTTATGAAAGACTCGAATCCGCCATCAAATGGTTTAGCATCAAATAGCAAGGGTTCGTCTTCCATCATATGTCAGGTGCAACCACTATCTAAGTACCGAATACCCTTGATAGTCCTCTCTGATTGACCCTACATGCCCTAAGCGTTTAAATAGACATGGGTTCCCGAGACTTAGTTGTCTAGGGAAAGTCGACCATAAATCGGCAAAACTTGATTTTATTTCTTGAAAACAATTTATTTTGTGGCGACTCATCACTTGAAGAACAATCCTTAAGAACAAGCTTGTTTCTTGGTTTTGAAGATTTTGGACTTTTGTTTTCTAGATTTTAAAACTCTTTTTGGTGAATCCTCAGACTTTTCAGTCTTAGAATTCTTTTAAATTTTATCCATTTTAGTTTTCCAAAACGGTTTTCTTTTGCATTTTACTTTATTGACTTTGGATCTCACATCCACTTCACTGGCTTCACTATCAACTTGATCAGTCCTTGAATCTGGGCTACTAAAAGCACCTTTTGGGTACTGACTAAGCCGTCTTTGAATGTCATGCTGTTGCTTGATCCAGTGCTTGCAATGTCTTGCAAGGTGAGAAGAATGACCACAAACAAAACAACATTTTCTCCTAGGAGCACTATAGAACTCATCAGAAGTATAAAATGGTTGGTGTGATGGGTGTAACAACTCGGACTTTTTTTTTGAAAACTATATCTTTGATAAAACCCGACCCATTTCGATGTACGGGCTATTTTATTAAAGAATATATATATATATATACACACACATATATATACATCGTTTTCATTGAGAAGATTTATTATTAATATATTGTTGTATAATTTATTATATAAAGTACATTTATAACCTTCATGACTTGGCAAAAATCCCCCAAACTTATACATTAACCCTATTGTGTTTCCATCCCTAAACACCAAGGACCAAAGTGCAAAATCTGATTTTATAATCCATTAACCCATTTTCCTTAGAACCTAAACCCGTATTATAATTCGATACCCGACTTGATTTCTTGTTCTATACGTTGTTAATTAGCGAAGTTTATTTGGTAACACGAATATTCGCATTATACTCGTTCTACCGACAATCGCAATTAGGAAACCAATATCTTTTTGATACATAATAACTATTATACGAATCCGCCTTAACCCGTTTATTGTTATACAAGAAATAACCTAATATAGTTCAATTAAACGCACCAGTACCACCCTTATACCAGCGCCATACATTACCCTATAATTAATTGGTTTTCTTCCATCGTTTAATCGTCCATTCGTCAACCGTTAGCGCCGGCTTGGTTCTGTCCAGTTAATCATTCAATCAGTCATCGTTTCAGGTAATTGTTCATGCTGTTTAAACCGTTTTTGAGCCTAGATCATTAACCCTATGGTTAATTGATCGTTTATATTATGGATAAACGATTGAATCATCTAGGGCTTGCAGTCGTTTGGCATGTGGTCTGTGCTGTCTATAAACATTCGTTTGTGTGTTTGTAACAACGTGCAAGCCAGATCTGTTGGTTAGGGTTGTGTTGCTTAAGACTTTGGTGGCCGGGGGGCGCGGGTTCGAATCCCCCCCAGCCCATATTTTCTTTGGTATTTTTGGTTTTTATCCATTTAAAGTATTTTATTGATCAATGTAATTATATTTATAAATATTATACAATAATTAATCGTTATTTTTATAAACCGACAACGATACTTATGTTTGTTCCGCATCTTTATTAAAAGTTCGTTTATGTATAGTTACGTATATATAATACCACGAACGCTAATATTTATCGATTTAATATATATATATATATATATATATATGTGTATGTAAAAAGGGTAAAATTTATATATATTTTTAACAAACTAATAATGCTCTTAAAGATGCATTTTATTCATATAATAATTTTTATATATTATATTAAATATTATAATATACTCTTAAACAGATTAATAAGCTAATAATATTTTTAAAAGATGTGTTTTACCTATATAATATTTTTATACACTTTATTTGTAATTTAAAAAACTAATAATACTTCATATAATATCTTTATATGTAATAAAATATTATATTAATTATGATTAAAAAGAATATAATATTAACGTAATAACGATTATAATTATCATACTCGCCTATCCGATCTAGTCATTAACTTAGCGTATCTTCGTATTCTTTTTCCTTATTAGGCTTTATCTTCAACGTGTGATCCGCAATCATCATTCTTAATATTTCTCTTTTCACTTTTGTTCGTCTATCGAGGTGAGTACCACATTCCCCTATTTTACTTCTTTTTCCACGTCTTGAGGACATATGTGTAAATATACTTTCTCATATATACTTATACTTAAAACTGCAACTATCGTCTTATGTGTTAACAACTTAAACCTTACTTGTTTATGTGCTTATTTTCTTTGTATGCTTCCGCATTCGGAGAGGTCCAACATAATCTCAGTCTAGTATGATCATACGCCAGTTGTTATAGCTTTGTGCTTCTCAACATCTCAGTTATACTTACTCATTTAGTTATTTTGTTATTCTCATATGACTTGTTGCAAATACATATTTTTATTTATACTTTGAATTGGTGTGTTGCTCACTCAACCTTGTGTTGACAAAACCATTCTATTTTCAACGCATATGCAGGTATTCGTTTGATGTGAAGTACAACATCACTTAAGGATTTATACTAGAAGAAAACTTAATGAGACATAGTGTTATTGATTATTATATGTACTTGTGTATTTGGATTTTGTATTGATGTTTGTTATATGGAAATTTATTTAATAGATATCGAAACTTATATTATTGCTTAATAGTAACCTTTGAAAAGCTGTGAGCTATCAGTTCGCCCGGGCATTTCCGCCATAGGTTAGGGTGTGACAGATCACCTGTAACATCCGGCCCCTCGCACCACCAATATTGTCCGGTCTACCCATGAAGAGCTCACGGATTTGTTTTTGGTTGCCCAGATGGCGACTTTCCAGGAGGTCACCCATCCTAGTACTACTTTCATCTAAGCACGCTTAACCGTGGAGTTTCATGTGCTCCACAGCCATCGAAGCCCAAAACGCATTGGTGATTGAAGAGGTAGGACATTTACTTATGAACCAAGGATCTCTCTTGTTCACGGCCGATGTGTGATTTGCGTAAGAGTGGGACGATGTTGTGTTTGCAAAGGGTGTTACAATGGGAAAGGTGATCCGTGGAAAGGAACATGATTATAAAACACATTTGATGTAAGGCCCCGTTACTGGTAGCCCTACTTTCGTGTTGGATTTACTCATAAACGCAGTTCTAAATATCAGAGTTAATTAAAACATTCATGGAATAAAAAAGCTTTCATAAAACATTTCATAACAAAACACATCTTGTCTTAAAACAACATCTTGTCTTTCAAAATAAACAAAACGTTAAACTTAAACGTCTTGAGTCTTCCGATGCCAGCCTCTCATTCAGTGCCACGTGTCTCCTCAAGCGAGCTGCCTCATCCTACTCACCTGCGTGCATACTAAAAGTCAGCTACACTGAGTGAGTTCTAGTTAATCATACACTATACAATACACATAAACTTATATTCTTTCATTCATACTTTCATACTTTCTTTTGTATTAACTTGCTTTCATATCTTACGTTATAAAGAGCATTACGCCCTACATTCCTCGAGTATTATTAGGGCTCGGTACCCTCCTTCCTCGAGTATTATTAGGGCTTGGTACCCTCCTTCCTCGAGATTATTAGGGCTCGGTACCCTCTTTTCTCGAGTATTATTAGGGCTCGGTACCCTCTTTCCTCGAATATTAGTAGGGTTCGGTTCCCTAGTTCTCGAATATTAGTAGGGTTCGATTCCCTCTTCGTTACCATACAACCATACATCATACCTCGAGTATTATTAGAGCTCGGTACCCTTTTCGTAACCATACAACCATACAACCATCATTTCCTTCTTTTATTAACTTTATCACATTCATACACATAAGCATGCATATCATACTTACCTTATACTTAGCGTTACAACCTGACAGTACGTGCAATATCCGAAGATCGTTCACGTACCATCAAGCAATCATTCATACATTTCACATTATCCACATAAGGCATACACTTATCTCTTAGGATAAGCGTATTAACAAACATATTGAGTATGCACACAGCCCCGAAAACATAACACATAAATGGGGCTAGAAACTCACCTAAACACGGTTACGTTCACCGTTAATCGTAATCCCTTTCTTCAGTTGTGCACGGCTGACTGTATAACAAGTATACGTATCAATTAACTATCACTACTCATATCATCTTTCTAGTCTTAACTACTACCCACAACGAACAGGGGTCCGGGGGCAGCGCCCCTGGCAGCGGGGTCTAGGAGCGGCAGCCCCTAGCAGGGTCCAAGGGGCAGAGCCCCTGGCTGGGGTCGAACTTAGCTTTAGGCGAAGTTATCAGTTAGGCGAACTTGGCCTTAGGCGAAGTTATCAGTTAGGCGAACTTGGCCTTAGGCGAAGTTACCAGTTAGGCGAACTTGGCCGTAGGCGAAGTTATCAATTAGGTGAACTTGGCCTTAGGCGAAGTTACCAGTTAGGCGAACTTGGCCGTAGGCGAAGTTAAGCTTTGAAGGCGAAGTTAAGCTTTTGCAGGCGAAGTTATCAGTTTGCAGGCGAAGTTGCCCAGTTCGCAGGCGAAGTTGCCCAGTTCAGCTACGGGTTTGGTTTTTATCAAGCATTTTGGCGATTTTAATACCCTTGTTATGGTTCGACATCACCCACTAACGTTCCTAACCATTTTCGGTCGTATATGTATCCCGTATATACTATAAAGCTTGGATCTTTAAGCTTAAGGACATTCAAAAGGCTAAACGTTCAATAAAACGAAAACTTTAAAGGTCAAGAACATACCTTTTATACGTTCGGTGTGGTCGCGGTTTGCTTGGTTATCTCGTATATAGAAGATCTAATAATGGTTGGCTCGATTCTTGGTCTCGGATGTCTCTCTCTCACTCTCGGCCGAATATGGTGTAGTGTATGTGTGTGTTTTTGAGTGTCTAGAGATTATGATGGAAATGAAATGAGGGTTTAGGGTTTTAGGTTGGTTTAGGGGATATTTATATCCCTTAAAGCCCATGGACCTAAGGCCCATTCTCATTTAACCCATCTTAATTAATCTAAGTCCATGATCCGTTCTTTACTCGACATTAATTAATTAATAACGCGAAATCACTAAACGTAACTTTCTTTATTTAACATTATAAATTTTAGGATGTTACATTTGATGATTGACCCCGATCATCAGAAACATTAGTGTAATATGGATCAACAAAATTTTGTTGATAATGACTATAATAGTTGTTATCAAAACAGTCGTATGACTGAGGATTTTGTGATTGACTAATTGTTTGAGAAAATGATCTTTTATTTGGTGGCACATATTTACATGAAGTACTCGTTTGATTATCATTTTCAAACAATTTGCTTTTACTTGAATTATCCTCAGTCTTATAACTTGATGATGAACAACTAGCTATGTTCGCCTCAACAGGCCTTCCACCGACCCACTTTCTTATACACAAACTGCTGAAGAAGATGAACTACCATTAGGACTAACTGAAGGAACAGCTGAATCAACAGTCTTGGGAGCAGTAGGAACAAATGTCTTTGAAATTGGCACATGACCACTACCATGGACCATTTCTTCCTTAGGAGGAGAGTTAAAATCAAAGTGAGGAAGGCTAGTATAGTTATTATTAAAAGACGGTGGTACGGCAGAACTATCATAGCCTATTCCTGTCTTTATTCTGAACTCCATTTGCGACCCAATTAATTTATTCAGCTTTTTGGAAGCTAACTCAAAATTTTCCTTGCCAATTTTTCTTTGGGTTAATTCAATCTCTAATTTAATACTTTTAGCGTTTAGTTCAATTACATGATTTTCATGACGTTTGGCGAAATTTGTAGCAATGGAAACTTTTTCCCTAAGATCTGCCATATCATTACCATAAGTGTTAGTTCTAGTAGTTTAAATCTTTGCAGCCTTTTTAAGATCTTCATTCTGAACTTTAATGCTACGTATTTGTTCTAGAACTTTAGCATTGTGGTTTCTATAGTGAAGAAATTTACCAATACAATCTTTTGTGCATAGTTTGTGTACCTCGGGAATGAGTAAGGCAGGTGTAGGAATCCCATCAGTGGAGCTTGACGAGGTGCTTGCTTGACTACTTCCACTTGCAGCACACTCGGGGATGATAGGACTTGCTTGACTGCTTACACCCGCAACACTTGTCTCATCTTTATTTTCTTTGCACCAAAACTTGATGGTAGAAGTCAACTCTGAGAGTGTTAAGGTATCCAGGTTTGTCGTTCTCCTGATGGTAATCACACTGTTGTTCCATGTGTAGGACAGTGAATTCAACAACTTCATGTTAATCTCAAACAACTTATTTGTGATACCGGCACTTCTCAATTTAGAAACGAGTGACTCAAATCTGTTGATGGGAGAGGCAACCGATTCTCTTTGAGTATGATTAAACATGTTGAATTCTTCTTTTAACATGTCATTTTGGCCTTCCCTCATGTTGAGACTTCCTTCAAGCTTAGAATTGCAAGAAATTTTTTTTGGTCAACGGGTCAAAGTTAACAGTCAACTGGTCAACCCTTTTCTCAAAGATCAAACACCCTTGAGACAAAAACTGCTAAAAAAACTAAGTCCCTTGTATTCTAATGAAAAGTTGTATTCTAATGAAACTGAATAGAATACAATTTCCTTAGAAAAACTAACAACAGAATTGTATTCTAATGAAAATTGTATTCTACTGAAAGTTGTATTCTAATGAAAAATGAAAAGAATACAATTTCTTTAGAAAAATTAATAATAGAATCGTATTCTAATGAAACTGAATAGAATACAATTGTCTTAGAAAAATTAACAACAGAGTTGTATTCTAATGAAAATTGTATTCTAATGAAAATTGAATAGAATACAATTGCCTTAGAAAAATTAACAATAGAATTGTATTCTAATGAAAAATGAAACTGAATAGAATACAATTGCCTTAGAAAAATTGACAACAGAATTGTATTCTAATGAAAATTGTATTATAATAAAAATTGAATAGAATACAATTGCCTTAGAAAAATTAACAATAGAATTGTATTCTAATGAAAATTGTATTCTAATGAAACTAAATAGAATACAATTTCCTTAGAAAAATTAACAACAGAATTGTATTATAATGAAAATTGTATTCTAATGTCCAAATGTATTCGAATGCGCAAATGTATGCGAATATGAAAATTGTATTCGAATGTCCAAATGTATTCGAATGCGAATGACCAATGTATTTGAATGTCCAATTGTATTCAAATGAAGGAAAAGTATGCGAGTTGGGAATTGTAATCGAATGAGGGGTTTGTAATCGAATGAGGAAATGTATTTGAACCAGTGATTGTAATCGAGTTGTGAATGTATGCGAGTCAATGATTGTATTCGAGTGATGGGATTGTATTCGAGTTTCCCAATGTATTCGACTAGCTAATTGTATTCTAATGGTGATTGTATTCGAATTGTACTTGAATAGAATACAATTGCCTTAGAATAAATACAATGTTGTATTCGAATTTTTCACTTGTATTCGAATCCAAAAAAGGAAAGTCACCAACTCACTTTCCATCACCTTTCTCAAACACACCCATTTGCATGAATGACACAACTTTTTGTAGTAAACCTTTTGAATCTACACAAACACCAACACAAACACCAAATCTTTGAGATTCAAACACCAAATAAACACACTTTTCACACAAACTTTAACATCCTTGAATATGAACAACTTAATTTTCTTGAAACTTTGGAGAACTTATGATCTCAACCCACTTATTTTCTTGAAATTCCGTCTTTTCACACACCCAGGACCAAAATTCAAGGTTGTGACCCAAGATCTACAACTAGTAGAGCCCGAAAGCTCTGATACCAATTGTAGGCTTCGTGACCGGATCAAACAACACAACAAACTATGAACTAGTTGCTTGGATCAACCTCTTCACTAGTTGGCGGAAACAACTAGTAAGGACCGAGATCTCGGACCTTGTGGTGTAGGGTGAGGGAGCCGAAAGTTAGTAGAGGGAGGGACGAAGAGAGAGTTTGAGAGTATGGACACTTTTAGGTTTTGCAAAGGGTTACCTACTAAAAGTTGTGGAGAAATGGGTTAAGTGACCCTTTATATAGGGTCCCCATTTCTCCAACATTTACATTTTGTCCTTACACAATAAACCAACTGAGGTACGTATTGCACCGATTCTAAGCAAATATAAAGACATACACAATCCTAAAACTAATATAGAATATTGGCCCTACATCAAAGTATTATTTCAAACATGTATTGGAAAAGTATAGGGAGAAGAAACATGACCTGCATATGGTATTCATTGACTTGGAAAAGACATATGATAGTGTACTACGTAAATTTCTTTTTGATAGCCTTGATAGTAGAGGGGTTCCGAGGAAATACATAGAGATAATTATGGACATGTATGCCAAGACTACAACTAGCTTTCGTTCACCCGTGGGGGATACTGAGTCCTTCCCTGTGGAGGTAGGCCTTTATCAGGGGTCAAATTTGAGCCCGTTTCTTTTTTAAGTAGTGTTGGATGAGCTGTCAAAGTCAATTCAGGAGACGATACCATGGTGTATGATGTTTGCAGACGATATTGTGTTAGTGGCTGAGAGAAAACAAAACCTGAACATGAGGCTAGAGGAGTGGCGAGCGGCCCTAGAGAGGAAATGTTTAAGGATTAGTCTCACTAAGACTGAGTATCTACACTATGACTTTGGAGAGGGAAACAATAATGAGGAGGTCCAAATCACCATTGAAGACCAACCTAAACCTGAGGTAACGAAGTTTAAGTATCTAGGATTGTTTGTACATAACGAAGTGGAAATAGATAGTGGTGTGGCCCACCGCGTGCAGGTAGGGTGGTGTAGATGGAGAGCAGCCACATGAGTTTTGTGTGAAAGGAGATTCCCGACTAAACTAAAGGAAAGTTCTACAAGGTTGTAGTTAGACCTGCAATGTTATATGGAACATATTGTTGGGCTATTAAGAAGACCCAATAGCGTAAGATGGAGGTTGTAGAGATGAGAATGCTACGGTGGATGTATGGACACACAAGGTTGGACCGTATAAGAAATGACGTTTTTTTAGGAGAGACTAGGGGTGACGAACATATCAAATAAAATAAGAGAGGGTAGATTAAGATGGTTTGGACATGTGATGAGAAGACAGACGACGACTCCTGATAGATCTGTAGAGTGCATTACTATAGAGTGACAGATGGGTAGAGGTCGACCCAACCTTACTTGGGATGAGAGGATTAGGCATGATCTGATAGACCTTCACCTCTCAGAGGATATGGCTGAGGATAGAAATTCTTGGAGACGTAGGATTAAGGTTAAGAACTTCTAGTAGCAAAATATAGTATTTCTCTAAATATGTTCCTTAGGTGGTTCATTCTAGGAACAATGTTTAGTTTCATATATTATTGTAATCTTCTTAAATTAAGAGTGTATTTTTAATTTAGTATTATGACCACTAATATTATTATTACCTATTCTTTTAACGTTTTACGTATTTATATATAGTTATATACATATATCTTGAGTTGGAGGTCTCTCTGAAAGAAACCTCTCTATTCTGTGGGATAGAGGTACGGTTCGCCTATATCCCACCCTCCCCAGACCCTGCTAATAGCTATTCTATTAATGGGATTTTTACTGGGTATTATTAATTGATTGATTTGAATTTTCTTGTGTATACTTTAGTACTTTTTTCTTTTACTCAAGGTAAAATGCCAAAACATATATACCAATTGATATCTTCTGTCTATTGCCCTATTGGTGAGAAAAAAACGAACCACAACCGAAATTCAAATCATTAACCAAACAAATTTGCCATGTCCGAATAAAACCTGTAACAACTCCAACTTTTTGAAACTTATAAACCCGACCCGTTTCGGTGTTGGGTCATTCTATAAAATAATATTTTATTATTTACATATATTATATATTTATTATACCTTTCTCATTTTTGGCAAAACCAACCCCAACTAAACCTTTATCCCCTTTGTATCCACTATTAAACCTCAAGGGTCCAAAATGAAAATATGTTATAATCCATATCTCCAAACTGGATATCCATTTATCGAACCCGTATCCACGACCCACATCGCAAACCCGGTACTCGTTTACGTTTCTTGAAGCCTAATCTTCGTTTATTATAGTAATTGATCTCTGATTGTGATTCTTACCATAAACGACCTTGTCGACACTCATATTTTAGGAAACAAGATCAAATCTGTTGTGTATAATATATTTAGTTAAGCCGACCCTGAACCCTAAATGGGTTGAACATATAATCGTTTATGATATTGCAATTAAACCTCCATAAACGATCTACTGCCCGTCGCCAACAATATCCCCATTGTTAATTAGGTGTTCGTGACCTGCTGATGCGTGTTCTTCACCTTTCTTTGGCCGTTACAGTCCCGTCAAATTAAACCATCTTTCGGCGCGATTAGAGGTAACTGTTTAACGATTGTGATCGTCTCTGGTTAGTTATCATTAACCCTAACCTAAACCCGATTAATGTTAACGGATTGATCGAGATTTGATTTCTAGGGTTCATAAGCTTTATGGGTTTGTGCCTGTGCTGTTTATAGTTGTTTCGTTTGCGTGTTTACAGTGAGTTACAAGCCAGCCTATTTGGCTATGGTGATCCTCTAAAAACTTGGGTGGCTGGGGGTCACGGGTTCAAACCCCCTAGCCCGTGTTTTTGGGTTGTTTTTGTTTAATTACCATATTAACACATATAATATTTATAATATTAAAATATAATAATTGTTCAGTATTTTCGTTAAACCCGACACTTCAACTAGCCATTTTTTTGAACATTTGTTAAAACTATATACATGTATTAGATTATTTAAAATAACTATAAAGGTTTTAACACTTAAAAAGAATATTAAATCTAATATATATATATAATTTTGTTAATTAATATATTAAAATACATGATATACCTAATTAGTTTATATAATTATTAAGTATTTTATTAAAGGTTTTATTTTATATAAGTTATTTATTATCTATTGACTATTATTTACAACATTTACTTAAAACAACTCTTTATTAATAAATAAAATATAAATACAATTAGGACGTATATTTTTTGTTCAAATAATCATTTATAACGTTTTATAAATATTCATTTAAATATTTTAAAGTATTTTATATAATTGAATCTTATTATTTACGATAAACTTTGATAATAAAAATTAAATCATATTTATTACGGTAAAACTTGATAATGAAACTTATAATAAATTATTGAAATAAAGAGCTTTTGTATGTTTTCACTCGATCATCAAATCCCGAACCTCCATTTGGTTTTAGACTCCTTATTCAATTCATATTTATTTCGCAACTATTGTTACGTAGGACTTCTCGTCGATAACTTCCGAAGAGCGTGACTCTTGTTTACTACCGTTCTTACCGCATTCGTTTATCTTTTGCTTATTGCTAAGGTGAGTATTTCACCCCCCCCCCCCCCACCCATTTTTACTTATTTTTAAACCTTTTGGGGGACATATGCGTTCGTATATATTTTTATATTATATAGTACTCAACCACAACTGTTTATCCTTATGTGTTTATCAGTTTGCCTAACTTGCTATTTGCTTACTTGCTTTGTTTGAATGCTACTTGCTTATTTCGGCAACCGATGTCCATTTTTATGGCACGGTTTAGTCCTTTCTTGGTAACCAATGTCCATTTATATGGATTGTTTGAGCCCTTTCTTTATGGTTTGCATTCTTTAATATTGTTTGACTGTTATGTGTTATGGCTTATATGTATATCTCACAGGAACAGTTTGCACTTTTACTTATTATTATATAGTGTCTTAAATCTGGTGTTATACTCACTCAACCTTGTGTTGACAAACTGTATTATTTTCAACGCATATGCAAGTTATCGTGTGACGTGATTATCAAGATTGTTTGAAGCAACTTAGGATGCATGTTAGAGAAAAGAAACAAGAACTTAATTTTGGATGTTTAATTTAATTGTTTATTTATAACTTTGATATACATGAATATATGTTTGAAATTATTAAATAGATATTAAAACTTATAATGTTGCTTGATAGTAACCTTTGAAAAGTTGTGAGCAATCAGTTCGCCCTGGCATTTCCGCCGTAGGTTGGGGTGTGACAGATTGGTATCAGACCCGAAGGTTTAAGATAGGTCGTTAGAAATTGCCCTAGACACATGTTTAGGAGCCCTATACGTGCCTATTTGTTTACCTTTATGTGTTCAAATTAAATTGTTTACAACTTTCTTAGATAATTATTTATTATCTATTGTATTGTGATGCACACACACCCAAACTCCGAGGATATGCCTCAACATTCAAAGAAAACTTTTTAGAAATTAGATTGCCTTTTATTTTCGGAAAATTCCTTAAGAATTCCCACCTGTTGTTTTCACTCGTACACCTTAAGGCTATGTTATGTAGCATGTCCCTATGATAAATGAAAGGGGAAGATAAACTGTGAGTTGGGCACTGGCAAAATAGTTCCAAGAACCAAAGGTAAGACGCGATTCCTTACCTGGGTGATAACCTGACCACAGTACTCAACCCTATGGACCCGAGCGAGACCCATAAATTCCATATGACCGACACCTTAGGTTGATTTTAACCGTATTCACGGTGGTTCGTGGCTAAACTCGGTTTTCCCGATTATTGTGTTCCGTTATTTAAATGGTTACTTGGGTGGAAAATCCATGGAACCCGTGGGCACTCCTACTATCCATTCCTTAACTTGTTTTCACATTTTGTTGGTGTAATCAAATGTGGTGGTTCACAAGATACTCCGACTACCCATATTTTGTTTCGATAGTTCGTCATTTAGTTTGGTCGGTTAAAATGTCGTGTAACGCTCATTGGGCCGACAAACTTCATTGCATTGTTAATTCATTAATTAGTTGGGACAATCAAACTGCCATGTAACGCTCATGGGCTGTCCAACTCAGTTTTTTTTCGTTAGTTCGTTGGGCCATTCAAATTGCCATGGAAAGTTCATGGGAGGCCAAAATCCACAATTTATATTTCGTTAGTTTAAGGTAAACTTAATTTTAAACTGACTTAACTCCTCATGTAGCCATCACACATTAATCTTATTGACTACATCATTTAATAACTATTTACGCAATGTACCCCCCTCATCTTATAAACTTTTGCTTTTAATCCTCATGACGCAATTCCCCCGGAACATTATTATAAGTGATCTCTATAGTTAAACATTTTACTATTCTTATGATTTCCTTAATTTATCCTTCAACTTATAAATCCTTATTTTTGGTCCTCGTAAAATGTCTCATTTCAGAAACCACTGCCATCCTCAACATCAATCGTTTGATTTTCCCGACCACCGTATGGCTGTTTGTATTGCCAAAGAAATAGCTGCTATGATCCCTAGGATAATGACCCGAACTCAGGACATTAATGCAACCGATTCAACTTTTACCACTAACCACTCTCCTGGTAACGGCAAACCATCTACCACCGCTCATCCTCACAACAAGAAACATAAGAACCTTGCTGCAACAAATCCTAACCACCCGCAAGTCTCCTCAAACAAGAAACCTTACCTAGGTTCTTTTTCCGTCATGCCCCATTTATAACCATCATCACTCGTTTAAATTCCTATGCGATGTTGCATCCAATGTAACTGTTACGGCCATCTTGCTAACACGTGTCGTGTCCCGCCTACCGCACAAGTTGTTCCGCAACAACCTACCCCTCATGCTCAACCCGGTGTTCCTAATACCCGTGATTTCTACCATTGTGGAAACCCAAATCATCTCCGTAACGCGTGCCCTCAACTTATCCATGCTCATCAAGCCCAAACCATGTTTACACCCTACTACTTGACCCATGCTCACTAAATTCAAACCCAGCCACCTCATATCAATCCAAGCCAACCTTACTTAATCCAACACTATCAAATCCAGCAACCGCAAACTCAAGTTTACCGAACATATTTCCACCAATCAACCTTCTTGCAAACTGTTCCAGCTCCCGTTATTCAAGCTACCCCAAATCAATTTACCTCGACCGCTCCAACTTTTATGAATGAAACTCCTCATGGTGCTCGAAATCACGTTAATTAAGCTACTCAAAGATCCCGAAGACTTTTGCCGTTTTCTTTATCTATCTTAATATATCTCGTCTTTTTCTTAATTGCATATTGTAACGTCCTTTTATGGCCTTATTTTCGTATTTGGACTATTTATCTTCTATAATAAATAAAGTTTCTTTTGATTAAATGGATTGTTCATTAAAGCCTACCTTTATACTTATTTCCTTACTTTTATCCATTATAACTCATTTTATAGACCTCAACTATTAATAAGAAGCATCGTTTCAACTTTAAATACTTAAACTTTCACGTTTAAAATATGTCTTGGAAATTTCTTTGTCTTATTAAAATTTACTGCAACTTTTGAAATTATTTTATACATTGGTGACATCTAGTGTTTTAAATTAAAACTCCTTAAAAAAATTGTGTTTCCTCAAAATCATGTTTCACACAAATGTTTTGTAAACCCACACGATTAGACGAATCATGTGGACCATCCGACGATAACAATAATTATGGTCCGGAACATAATTATCGAAGTCCTCGCATGGAAATCATGAAGCGTAAAGTTGTGTGTCATAATATAGAATTGAAAGTAGTTGGGATAACGGTACAAATGTAGAAATGATAAGGACATGGTGGATACGCCGCTTGTACATCCTATATATAAGTGCCCTTATCGGATTTTCATTTGGAGCGTTATTTTAACTATTCAAAGTTCTGTGCTATGATAAATTTTTAAGTTTTATTTTAAATTTTTCTTTCTTCGAAATTTAATGGTTTTGTTGTAGTATTCTTTAATTTAGGGACGAAATTCCCTAAAGTAGGGGAGACTGTAACAACTCGGACTTTTCGAAACTTATAAACCCGACCCGTTTCGGTTTTGGGTCATTCTATAAAACAATATTTTATTATTTACATATATTATATATTTTTTATACCTTTCTCATTTTTGGCAAAACCAACCCCAACTAAACCTTTATCCCCTTTGTATCCACTATTAAACCTCAAGGGTCCAAAATGAAAATATGTTATAATCCATATCTCCAAACTGGATATCCATTTATCGAACCCGTATCCACGACCCACATCGCAAACCCGGTACTCGTTTACGTTTCTTGAAGCCTAATCTTCGTTTATTATAGTAATTGATCTCTGATTGTGATTCTTACCATAAACGACCTTGTCGACACTCATATTTTAGGAAACAAGATCAAATATTCTGTACACAATATATTTAGTTAAGCCGACCCTGAACCCTAAATGGTTGAACATATAATCGTTTATGATATTGGAATTAAACCTCTAGAAACGATCTACTGCCCGTCGCCAACAATATCCCCATCGTTAATTAGGTGTTCATGACCTGCTGATGCGTGTTCTTCACCTTTCTTTGGCCGTCACAGTCCCATCCAATTAAACCATCTTGCGACGCGATTAGAGGTAGTTGTTTATCGTATTGTGATCGTCTCGGGTTAGTTATTATTAACCCTAACCTAAACCCGATTAATGTTAATGGATTGATCGAGATTTGATTTCTAGGGTTCGTAAGCTTTCTGGGTTTGTGCATGTGCTGTTTATAGTTGTTTCGTTTGCATGTGTACAGTGAGTTACAAGCCAGCCCAGTTGGCTACGGTGATCCTCTTAAAACTTGGGTGGCTGGGGGTCACGGGTTCAAGCCCCCCAGCCCGTGTTTCTGGGTTGTTTTTGTTTAATTACCATATTAACACATATAATATTTATAATATTAAAATATAATAATTGTTCAGTATTTTCGTTAAACCCGACACTTTAACTAGCCATTTTTTTGAACATTTGTTAAAACTATATACATGTATTAGATTATTTAAAATAACTATAAAGGTTTTAATAATTAAAAAGAGTATTAAATCTAATATATATATATATATATATAATTTTGTTAATTAATATATTAAAATACATGATATACCTAATTAGTTTATATAATTATTAAATATTTTATTAAAGGTTTTATTTTATATAAGTTATTTATTATCTATTGACTATTATTTACAACATTTACTTAAAAGAACTCTTTATTAATAAAATAAATATAAATACAATTAGGACGCATTTTTTAAGTTCAAATAATCATTTAAAACAGATCTCTTTATATAAACTATAAAGTTTTATAAATGTTCATTTAAATATTTTAAAGTATTTTATATAATTGAATCCTATTATTTACGATAAACTTTGATAATAAAAATTAAATCATATTTATTACGGTAAAACTTGATAATGAAACTTATAATAAATTATTGAAATAAATAGCTTTTGTATGTTTTCACTCGATCATCAAATCCCGAACCTCTATTTGGTTTTAGACTCCTTATTCAATTCATATTTATTCCGCAACTATTGTTACATAGGACTTCTCGTCGATAACTTCCGAAGAGCGTGACTCTTGTTTACTACCGTTCTTACCGCATTCGTTTATCTTTTGCTTATTGCTAAGGTGAGTATTTCACCCCCCCCCCCTTTTACTTATTTTTAAACCTTTTTGGGGACATATGCGTTCGTATATATTTTTATATTATATAGTACTCAACCGCAACTGTTTATCCTTATGTGTTTATCAGTTTGCCTAACTTGCTATTTGCTTACTTGCTTTGTTTGAATGCTACTTGCTTATTTCGGCAACTGATGTCCATTTTTATGGCACGGTTTAGTCCTTGCTTGGTAACCAATGTCCATTTATATGGATTGTTTGAGCCCTTTCTTTATGGTTTGCATTCTTTATAATTGTTTGACTGTTATGTACTATGGCTTGTCTGTATATCTCACAGGAACAGTTTGCACTTTTACTTATTATTATATAGTGTCTCAAATCTGGTGTTATACTCACTCAACCTTGTGTTGACAAACTGTATTATTTGCAACGCATATGCAGGTTATCGTGTGACGTGATTATCAAGATTGTTTGAAGCAACTTAGGATGCATGTTAGAGAAAAGATACAAGAACTTAATTTTAGATGTTTAATGTAATTGTTTATTTATAACTTTGATGTACATGAATATATGTTTGAAATTATTAAATAGATATTAAAACTTATAAGATTGCTTGATAGTAACCTTTGAAAAGCTGTGAGCAATCAGTTCGTCCCGGCATTTCCGCCGTAGGTTGGGGTGTGACAAAACCAAAACACAAATCATTAACCAAACAAATTAGCCATGTCTGAATTAAACCAATGGTTATGGTCAACAAAATTTGATTAGTCAACCATTCGGTTTTTGTTATGCTTAAGCTTCCATAACAAAACCGAACTTACTTTGCACATGTAACAACTCGGGTTTTTCGAATCAGTATTTCATATTAAATACCTAACCCGTTTCAACGTTCGGGTTATTTTATCGCGTTTATAGAGAAGTTTAACTATTATTGTATTATTGTTTAGTTAATTATATAATATAACTTTCTTACTTTAGCATAAACCACCCTAAACTAAACTTTAACCCCAATTGTTTCCCTTCACATATTATAAGGACTAATTGCAAATATTATTCCTCTTATCATCCTAACCCATTAACCCTTGATCCGACCCAAACCCATACCCAAATTCTCAAACCCGCGACTCGTTTAACAAGCTTGAGCCACAATTTTCATTGTTAACTTGGAAATTGAATCAGGGAATATGTTATACCTTTCTCAATCGATCTACCGACAATCCTAATTTGGTTAATCGATCAAAATTGATTCGTCTTTCTTAATTATGCTCAGCCGACTCAAACCCAATCTCATTATACATGCAAACAACCATATTAATTCAATTAGACTTGCAGATAACATCCTCTAACCCTGCCGTCATAACCCATATAATTAATTACATTATAAGCACATGTTCAATTGTGTTCATAAACTCTTTCTGGCCGGCTATTGTTCGTGTAATTAAACTCGCCTACTCTGATGCACCGAAACGCCGGCTAGGGTTGAGTCCCCGTCCCAGGGACGGAAACGTGACTGAAATTCGTCCAAAACGTTTCCCGGACGAACCCGTTAAATGGGGACGGTCAACAAACGATTCTGGGCCTTTAGAAACGGTCAAAAATCTATTTCAGGGACGTCTCCTATGTTTTTTTAGGGTTTTATGTTTTAATCATGTCATATTCCTACACATCAAGGTTCACCAGGAAGTTTTTGTCTGTGAAAATGTGAGGTAGTTAAAGACGCAGGAGGATAAATATAAAGAAGATAAAGTGCACGTTAATAAGGAATGTTTATATTGTAGTTAATTCAAATAATAAAAAGCATGTGGTCTAGTTGTAGCCTTGTAGGTGCTACACGTTAAATAGTATTTAAATAGTAATAATTATAATATTATATAGCAGTAATCTGTATTATATTATTAAGCATGAGTGATGAGCAACCAAGGTAATTTCACAATTAGAGGTCGAGGATAGAAAGACATTTCACAATTGGACAGAAAAAGTAATTTGCCATTACATCATTTAATTCTTCAAGCTTATCATACAACTTGATGAAGCCTCACATTTTATGTAATTACTCTTCTATCCCTTTAAAGTTTATGGTGCCATCATCAATTTAATAAGGAGTTAAAGTCATTAAAGTGTCATTAGAGAAGTGAAATATATATTATATAATAATTATTATTACATGACTTGAACGATTATATTACCTATTGAACTTCAATTCAATGATCAAGGCTTAGTAAACCAACCTCTTGATCAGTTGATCGGTTTCAAAATTAAATAGCCTCTTTCAATGATGGTAGCAATGACTATTTATGGTATTCATTTCGTATTGAATGGTGCCATTGTTCTTCATCACTATTGTGGCAAATAAAGCGATGGGCCAAGACACTTCCCTATGAGTCTGTAGGTTATATAACCTTAATCACCCAACCCCACTGTTTGGCGTATCACATACCATCGTCGTCGATGGCTACCACTGTCTCCCACCATGTGCCATCGCTACCACCCTCTTCAACCATCGTCGTCGTCGTCTTTCACCATTCTCGAATCTAAAACACCTTCAACTGTAGGTGCGCCATTGCTCTATAAGCAGGTCCTGGTGAGTGAACTTTACTTTCGATTTTATCATCAATTTTTCAATCAAGTATAATGTATATTAGAAATTTAGAATGTGTAATTAGTTGGTTTTATGGTTGTTTTTTGTAGTGTACTCTGAGTTTGGTCTTTCAAAGGTTCTAAGAATGGCTCTCTTTTTACAACAACAAACAGTTACATCTCACAAAAATATTAGTTATATTGTGATCCATAACTTGATACTAATTATTAATCATTATACTGTGATCTATTTTAAGTTTTTTGTTAATAATATAACTTCTATTTACACCAATACAGCATCTTAATTTATTTTCATTTTCTCAGATTGTTCACTACGGATGATGCTTACTTTGAAGAAGAAAAATAAATGCTTGACTGATGATTTGCTGCTATAGTCACATATGCTTGTAGAATGGTATGTTCACATAAATCTATGAAACTAATTTCCACTACATAAATATGGGGAGTAATGTAATATATTTGTCATTTATTTTTATCTAATCAATGTATTTGGTCATATTTACTTTTTTTGGTTGTTTTTGGTTGAATTGATCACAACGTTGAACTTGATTTCAGAAAGCTTGAAGGAGCATTGGAGGCTCTTCATGATAATGTGTTATATCTTAAGATTGAATGAACTGTTTGTGGCATCTGAATACTGCAGCAACAGTTACAATCATTGACTTTTTTTATAAATTTATGTAAAACAAGGTATACATATCTAATATAGGGCTTAAAAGACTCTATGAAAGGTATAATGTCAACTCTGATGCTTGTTAAGTTGTTAAACTATTGACTGATAGTTGACATGTGAATTTTGAAATGTTACTAATACACACGGATGATTAATGATGTACATAGAAATATATATCTTTTCGGCATCAAATAATCTCTAAAAACTGCAATTTCTATCTAATAACATAGCATAAAAAACTACTTATCATAATAAAACATAATTTCAGGTGAAACCAAGCCTAAAACGAAGAAACAAGCAAAAAGACGAAGAAAAACAGAAGAAAACACAAGAAAACAAAGAAACACGCCCCCATGCCTCAAGAAACACGCCTCCATGCTTCTGAAACAAGAAAAGACAAAATCTGGAAGCAAAAGCACGGGGCCATGCTCAGCATGCACGGGGTCGTGGACGGGAATGCAGAAAAGACAAAGAAGAATTGAGCACATGTCACTAAATAACACAGGGCCGTGCCTGCTAACCACGGGGCCGTTGCCACCTCACACAAAAGACAAAACAAATCTGGCACATGTCATGAAAATACACGGGGACATGCTCATCATGCACGGGGCCGTGCCTCATCGTCCAGATTGCCTATAAATAGTGGCTCATGTTGCATTCATCAAGTGTGCCTTGAAAAGAGTTCTCTCCGGTTTTCACTTATAAAAAAACACACACTAACACTCACTTTGAAGATCTAGTGAAGAGTTTGAAGGCTTGGAGGTCATCACCACTAACCATCATCATCAACCATCATTACCATCATTAAGAAGAAGGATTCATCTACACTTGGTTAGATTTTTCTAAGTTTAATCATGTATTTGTTGTTATCAATCATCTTAATGTTCATCATTATGCTCATCATGAGCTAAACTCCTTTTACCATCTAAAATCTATGAAGAAGCTTTGTTTTACTTGATAATTAATCAAGACATGTGATGTAGTCTAGTAAAGTACATGTTTATATTACAATTATCTTTTGATGAGAAATGTTTCACCATCTTAAATCACTAAATCAAAGTTGGTGGTTATCAATATCATTGGCAATCGTTCATGATCGATTCATGTTCTTGAAAGATAAAAATACTTTGATACATTATCGAAACATGGATCCTTATATTGTACTTAGAAATGATGAGATATAAGTTATGGTGTATTTTCTAAACCTTGGTAATCCGAAAATGGCTTTGCTTAGGATATCAAATTAGTTAAAGAAACCATATGTTAATGGAATGTGTAATTATAACCTACATAAATCGACCAATGGGAGGTTATGTGATGAACTACAACCACCCGAAGTTGTTAGAATTGGTATTTGAGAAATTGAAGTCAATCCTAATCTTTCTACTTTACGAAACTACTTGTCAACTCAAATCGACATCATTGAGATGGTATGACATTAGGAAATGGTGGACTTTAAAATGCGCATATCATCTCCTTAGTGCCGAAGATGCTCACTTAAGGTTTAAGGAGCTATCTATCATATATTGCTACGACAAGTCTATCACATGTCTACATATTAATTATCAACGCTAAAAATGGAGTGGATTCTTGATCTTAGATGGTAACCTTCGCATAATTGAACAACTCGTTTAGAATCTCTTGTCTCGGTAACCTATATACTATATATATAAGTATGTATATTTTATAAAAAGTTTAAAAAATCAACCCCAAAATGATTAAAACCTCCGATTGAAGTAAAACAACGATTTATTATTAGAAACCTGTGTGTCCACGGATCGATACTTGGTTCTTACCATTACTATTCTACATATACGATAGGTACACTTGTCTATTTTGTGTGTGTTTAGTCTTTGTAGAAATCACTTTTATAAATTTAAAACACGATCTTATGCAAAAGCAAATCATTCCATACTTTCATATTTTATACCATTAGCACGCACGCATCAATTAACTCCGAACGTTTAATGACATAAGCTGGAGTTCATAACCATTGGAAGAATAGAATATCTTAAAACTTAAGAGGCATGAAACAATACATTATATTGAGATTTTATATTTCTAAGGTCCATGATCTGGTAAGTAGTAAAGCATGTTTATTGAAGCAGTCTTTTATATTGATTATGAAACATTAATTGTTTTTGAATATGTCTGTTAAATGTTTTTTATTATGTGTGAATTTTTAGTCAATCTTCTCAGTGATTAGCAATGATTTCTGTCTGAATTGTCTATGTATGTTGTAGGTAGAACTCACAACATTTTTTATAATTGAATGACTCGATTTTGTTAATGTACTTTTATTTCAAAGGCATTGTATAAAAATTGGGTAAAACTTTGACGAAAATAATTTTTTTTGTTAATTCACACAACTTACTAATAGTGAAAAAAAATTGAATTTGAAACAACTGATGATTTAGTTCTATGCTTTCACAAAAACCAAAGTTTAGGTTTGATTCCGGTTTTACTTGTACTTAAAACCAAAAAAACTGAACCGAGTTTATAACTTTTCATTTTTATCCATATAAATTTTGAAGGTTTGAGTTTGTTAAATTCAAATCCAGACATATAATATGCAGTTTATGAGTTATACATGGTAAATGATTGTACAACTAAATTAATTCTTTAATAGATCTACACTATAACTAACGTATTCCAAATTTTCCTTTTATTAGAAAATGAGTATGTGGCTCTTTCACTTAACTAAAAATTGTCTCGTATCAAAACGAACCAACAATTCATCCCCTAGAGTGTGGCCAATAAACAACTCATGGCCCGTAATCTGCAGCAAAATTAATTTATATTCCTAAAATATGTCTCTTCGACCTGCTGAATTTAACCTTCCTGAAATGCCTCTTCTACCCTAATCTGCTGTAAACGGGATGCTTTCACACACACACACACAAAGTTTATTGATTTCTGGTAGATTTAGTTTCTTTGACAATTCATGTAATTGTTTTGTTTTTCATTCTTGGTCTAGCAGGCAAAATAAAAGATGGGAAAAATGAAGATAACAATAAATCAGTACAAGGTTTTTATTTTGTATGACATTAGGTCCATTGTATTTATGATTTTTTCAAGAAGATTTGGTATGATATGACTACATGTTGACTTTTCTTTTGTGTATGTTAGGCTATCAATATTACATGTTTTTGCATGATAACATATTTTGATTTTACCTTATCCACATTTACATATTTTATATAGTAACAAAATAATCTTGTAGTTTGTTTGTTTAGCTATATAGTAAACTTGTCTGTTCTCAAATTTAACTAATGAATGTGTCACCCAATTATTGATCCGCTACATGTGTATGACAATGTTTTTTGTGCACCAACTAGCGTGTAAATATTGATTTCAACTCGCATCTCACATAGAGGTAACAACTTAACGATCACGTTTGTATGCCATTATAACAAATATTTATTCTCTTTAATATACATATAATTTTAATTGAGACAACAATACATATTGGTTTACAAACACCAGTCGTGTCAAGTCTGCTTAGATATGGTTAAATAATTTTTTGTATTATTTGAATATAGGATTAAAGGTTTTATGAACTAAAACAATTTGTTATTGTAAATTTGTTTCAACCCTAACCAAATTAACAGAAAAAAGGTAATTATGAAGAAATTAACAAAACGTATTTGTTGTCCGACCAAACCCATCACGGTATGACCCACCAACAATTAAGTATACCTAATGTGGCATGTGTCGCCTGTTACCGGTGTTGTTTTGATTGAACTAAAGTGACCATTATTTTAAATGGTTTTTATAAAGCAGTCGATACGTACCACCGATTGGTATGCCATTTCTCATAAACCTAGTTGTTGGTTGGGCCCTTTTTTTTCATTAGCGACCAAAACAGATCGTTAACATCTTATCCCGTGCGAGAAAATACAAAGGTAATTCAAAGAAGAAATTATACAAAGTTTTTTCTCAATAATTTATAAAAATTAGCATGATGAACAATAATATTTAATCAAAAGACATTTGTTTATTTACTTTCACTATGAATTCTAACACTTTTTAAAGTTTAATCGGCTTCATGGGTAAAGTTAAAATACAAAGAGAGACAAAAATGTATACTAGACTTTCATTTTTTTTTTTTGTATTTTCTTTTGTTAACCAAGTTGCATTTCTCCCCCTTAATTTCAATAAAGTTAGCATACGTCTCTAAACATATATAATTTTTTACTTTTAAACAATTTATATTACCGGTTTCAAACCACATCCTTCGTTTTCTTTTTCATTTTAATCAATATTTCATCCTTTCTTGAGTTATTTTTTATTGGTCTAACTATTCAAACTGTAATCTTGCGGGCATTTTGAAAGTTACATAATAGTCGTTTAACATTTTGTTACGTCCCATTTAGGAAACATTGATAACTCCTTGTACATGGTCTTAACTCATGGAACCCGCAACATATCATACAACCTATGGTCCAGGCTTCGAGATAAGTGGATCCCCATGTTCACAACCCCCGCAATCCCACCAACATCTTTGCACTTGTGGATCCCCATTACCCATTACGTTACAAATGGAAAACCGTTTGCTATGGCTGGCACAACAACACTATATGAGATTGTGGTACGCGTCTATCACCTGAATTGGTCTACCAGCGTAAAGGGTGTAGTCTTCACTGAGACCACTGTTTCTCTTTCTTTTTATGCCTGCTAATGCCTTATGCTTTTCTTAACTCCCATCACATTCCTACTTGTTAGTTTGTAATACCCCAAATAAAAACCTTTTTATTTCTAAAAGTTAAATACCAATCACTTTATAACACCATCTATCAATATATTTATACGCCAGTATGCATGTGCACAATCAAATCACGTATGCACACCACTTTTCCATTTTTACAATTCATTGACCTACAATTTCGTGGCTTTAATTTTAGCATTTCTTTCATCTCCTAATTAAATTTCAACTCTAACTACTCACTAATTAATTACACACATCCAATCTTTTATGTTGATTAAAAATTACAAAACCCATAAACCTACTTCATTAACGAATATTTCACAAAACTCGATGTATCCAATATATATGCATAGGTCGATATTTTAGTGCACACCCCGCATTAAAAAATCCAACAAACCATATGCAGATGCGGCAACACGCTCTCACTGATAACCCATTATACACCTTACCAGACATTGCAAGCCAATACAAAGGGATAATTTGCACGAACCCGCAGCAACGCGTAGGCACTTCTTCTAGTAATTATAAAAAGCCTGTACATTTTATTTTGGATATAGAGTGTATAATAATAATAATAATTAGATAGTAATAATTATAATATTATATAACAGTATTATTAGTATAAAATAATCATAAGTTTAACATAAGTATTTTATTTAGCCACTAGTTTACTTTATGTTCATTTCTATTTTGTTTCTTTAATAGAATTTATTAAAGTAAAGCTGTATATTTAATTTAATGTATATATATTTTTGTCGTATCTTTGTCGTACCCGTATATTGGATTTTTGAGTTTTTTCGTTTCCCGTACTCGTATCGTCCCCGTATCCCAGTCCCATTCCCGTTCTACATAGCTCGCCTATATCATCCTATCAGGTAATTTAATCATGTTGTGAATTCGTATATGATCCGCGGTCAAAAGCCCTAACGTTAATTGAACGATCAATGAACGGATTGATTGATTTATTGATTCTAGGGTTTGTAGTTCATATGGGTTTCGCGTCTGTCACTTTATAATTTTGTGTTAAGATGAATTAACAAATTATTCAGTTAGAGCAGTTGGTTGTGTTACGGCTTGAGCTGTTGAGGGTCGCAACTTCGAATCCCTAGTCCCGTTTTTTTTAGCTTTAGGAAAAGTTTTAATAAATATATTATTATATTAAATCATTTAAATAATATTATAAAACTTGTAATTACTTATTATTTTGTTAGAACAGGCACATTAACTAGTATTTTTTTAACCTTGTTAAAGCTTATGTGTGTGTATATATATATATATCATTAATATAAATTTGATAAAGGTTTTTATAAACATTAAAGATTTAAAAAGGGTTTTGTTTATTTAAAATATATAATTAAAATATATATTAAATCTTATTACCTTACATAATTATTAAGTATTTTATAAAAGATTTTAGCTATATATATATATATATTATTTTGGAATATTAGATTTTAATAATCCCTATTGAATTGTATTGGCCGATAATAATCCCTATTAATTTTATCGCCACTGGCGGTCCCAAATTCAAAAAAGTTGGCCCACAATGGTCCCCCCGTTAAATATGACTTAACGGCGTTATAGTTTTTTCTGAATTTCAAACCAATGTTTTAGGGCTTTTGATCGTTAGGAGAATATGAGTCGAATGATATAAAACTTAGCTCCAAACAATGATTCAAACAACTTTATTTTGGTTAATTGTAAGTT
This sequence comes from Bidens hawaiensis, assembly GCF_021521415.1. Classification (NCBI taxonomy): domain Eukaryota; kingdom Viridiplantae; phylum Streptophyta; class Magnoliopsida; order Asterales; family Asteraceae; genus Bidens; species Bidens hawaiensis. The sequence goes on along the minus strand of NW_027502521.1, from coordinate 9,365 downwards.
TAAATACCCGAATTGAAGCATTGTTTCGACATTTTGAAGCACTGTTTCGAACTAAGGTTTACACCAATCGAATTGTATCCTCCAACGATTAAAAGCCCTAAAACATTGGTTTGAAATTCAGAAAAAAAAACTATAACGCCGTTAAGTCATATTTAACGGGGGACCATTGGGGGCCAACTTTTTTGAATTTGGGACCGCCAGTGGCGATAAAATGAATAGGATTATTATCGGCCAATACCATTTAATAAGGATTATTAACATCCAATATTCCAATTATTTATTATCTATTAACTATTATTCATACTGTTTAATTTAAATGAAATCTTTATTAATAATGAAAATATGTATAAATACATAAAACGTATTTTTAGTTTAAAAATAAACAATTTTTAAAACAAATCTTTTTTCTATAATCTATCCAGATGTTTATAAATATTTATTCAAGTGTTTTATTAAAATATACTTTTATTCTCTGATGCACGGAAACGACTCTAACCCGCCGTACCTTGTCCTGGAATCTCGCCGGGGATGGAAATGCTTACGGGGACGGCTGCGGGACGTTTACATAACGTTTCCTGAAATTTGGGGACGCTCCTTGACCGTTTTGATAAGTCAAAGGGTGTTTCCATACGTTTCCATAATTTAACGCATATGCTAGTCAATGTCACACCCCAACCTACGGCAAAAATGTCGGGGCGAACTGATTGTCACAGATTTTCAAAGGTTACTATCATGCAACATTATTATATGACAATATCTATTTAATTCGATTTAATAATTCAAGTACAAAATACAACTTATTAAACAAACAACAATTACAAATTAAATTCTTGATTGTATCATTCATAACTTAAATTCTCCACTAAGTCTTCACCAATCTGCATTAAATTTCTACGATAACCTACATATGAGTATAAAATAGAATTTTGTCAACAACACATGTTGAATGAGAAACACACCAGTTTAGTTGTACATATAGTATATATAACAAAATACGTAGCTGCAACAAGTCATATGAGAATAACAAAATAACCAAATGAGCAAGTATAACTGAGATGTCGAGAAGCACAAAGGCTAACGACTGGCGTATGATCATACTAGACTGAGATTATGTTGGACCTCTCTGAATGCGGAAGATACAAAGCAATTAAGCATATAAACAAGTAAGGTATAAGTTGTTAACACATAAGACAATAGTTGCAGTTTTCTGTATAAGTATATATGAGAAATACATTTACGCATATGTCCCCAAAACGTGGAAAAAAGAAGTAAAATAGGGGAATGTGGTACTCACCTTAGCAATGAGCAAAACATAAACGAATGCGGTAAGAACGGCAGTAAACACGAGTTAAGCTCTTCGGAAGTGATACCGACAAGCAGTCCTAAGTTACAATAATTGCGGGAAAAATAAATATGGATTGAATACGAAGCTAAAACTAGATAGAGGTTTGGGATTCGACGATCGGGTGCGCTCTTGCGGAAGTTAAATATTCATAAATTTGTTATGACTTTAATTAAAAAGTATATTTTAGTTGATAAAATACTTATATAAATATCTATAAGATTTTGGATAGATTAAAATAAGAGAGTTGCTTTAAATATTTATTTTAAAACGAAAATGCATTTAATGTAATATATATATATATATATATATATATATATATATATATATATATATATATATATGTAAGGCCCCGTTACTGGTGCCTCACTTTAACGTTGGATTTACTCATAAACGCTGTTCATAATATCAGAGTTAATAAAAACATTCGCGGAATATTAAAACATTCAAACCATTATATTACATAACCATCCTTTCTTGTCTTAATGGGCATTCAAATTATTTAAACATAAAACATTGTCTTTTAAAACATCATAACATAACACTTCATTGATATGCCAGTGTCTTCAAATCCATGCCATGTGCTTCCCCTCAAGCAAGTTGCCTCATTCTACTCACCTGCGTGCATACTAAAAGTCAGCTACGCTGAGTGAGTTATAGTTAATCAGGCGACATACAATACATTCACATAATAGCATATGCACCCGGAGGTACATACCTTCGTATCTTCTTACACACTTACTTACATACGTACTTTCATTCTTTCTTTCATACTTACATACATACTTTCATTCATACATATATGTTTTAAAGAGCATTCCAACCTATAACCTTCGCCGATATTATTAGGGTCGGTTCCCAACGTTCGCTGATATTATTAGGGTCGATTCCCTACATTCGCCGATACTATTAGGGTCGGTTCCCTTCATTCGCCGACATTATTAGGGTCGGTTCCCTACATTCGTGCTACTATAACATACCTGTCATTTACATACTTTCCTTCACAATATGTGCGATCTCCGAAGAGCGTTCACGTACCATCAACATTTCATACATACATTTTTCATGCATCATACATATTCATACCTACGTCATTCATACATCATACATATCAATCATACCTTTAACTAACACTTGAAGGCACATGCAATATCCGAAGATCGTTCACGCACCATCAAGCAATCGTCATACATAGATCATACAAGGCATACACTTACCACCTAAGGTAAGTGTATTGACTATCACATCGAGTATGCACAAAGCCCCGAAAACATAAAAAGGAAGTGGGGCTAGAAACTCACCTCAATGCGTTGCGTTCACCGTTTACGGTTATTCCCTTCTTGAGCTGTGCACGACTAACTGTATAATAATTATACGTATCAATAAAGTATCACTACACATATCGCCTTTCTAGTTTAATTATTACCCTCAACGAACGGGGGTCCGGGGGCAGAGGGGTTCTAGGGGCGGCAGCCCCTAGAGGGGTCCAAGGGGCAGAGCCCCTGGCTGGGGTTAAGCTGCCAGGTCATCTTGGAAATTTTTATTTTCATTAACTGTCTTAACACATTTTCCATTAGGATTTTGAATCATTAAATAATTTGCTACTTAAAGTCCAAGGGCTTCTTTGTAATTAAATCATTCTTTTCTAAGTCCAGGGGCTGTTATTGTCATTCCGTTAAACTTCTAATTCGTTACTGGTTCATAACGAATTGGCTTACCTTAGCGAACTGGTTCCTATAACGAATTGAACCCTTTAACGAACTGGACTCCTTAACGAATCAGTCCATATAGCGAACCGGTCCAAGTAGCAAATTGGACTTTCTAATTCGTTATTTCTTTTAACGAACTAACTATCACGAATCAAGGGTAATTCGTTACCCTTTCCCTTGAAGAATCAGACACGAACTAGAGCTAGTTCGTTATGCCCCCTTATACGAATAAACTAACGAATCACCTTTTAATTCGTTAGGTTTCCATAGCGAACTAGGGTTAGGTCAGGGGAATGTCAAAATATTCCCTAACATTCATACCTCGTATTAACTTTTCCGGCGCCGCCGCCGGAAGGCCGCCGGAAAACCGTGGATTCGCCAGAAAAACGAGCTCTAACTCGTTTTTCACCGTTTTTCGTCCCGTTCGATCCAGATCTGAGCTAAAGTGACCCCTAAGCTCATCATAGGTTCGGTTTATACCCGATTCCACCCGGATCTCGTGACTTAAACGGTTTAACGGTGTCGGCTCGTCGTTTCGTGTTTATATCTAACGAGTTTAAGCTCATACAATATCATACTATCATTACCTTGGATCGGGATCGGTTTCCTTGGTGATTTCGGCTAGAGAGAGACTAGAGAGAGCTTAAGTATGTGTTTGGGGAGGTGTATGGAATGTGTGAAATGAATGATTAATGGGCATTTATGACTTATATAATTATGGACCATGGGCTTAAGCCCATGGTCATTTCCTCTTTTTTTCATAGTCCAAGTCCATAACCCATATCCGTTTAACCCAACACTAGCCCGACTCAATATAACTTGTATTTTCATTTATTAACCGAAACTATAAAACGGGATGTTACAATATATATATATATATATATATATATCTTTATTATTAATAAGGATTTCTTTTATATTTGTGAATAATAAAAAACACATAATAAATAATAATATTTATATAAATATGATCCTTTATAAAATACGTAAACTATAAGCTTTAATAAGTTAAGTAGCACGATTCTATTAAATATATACTTTAGATTAAAACTCATTTTAAATATCACAGCCCTTTATTATAAAAACCTTTATTGATTTTAATACTTAATACATATTCATATTTATATACACAGACATTTATATATGGTTTTTAACAAGGATTCGGAAGAGATGACTGATTAATGTGTCGGTTAAATAAAATAGTATTTATTAGATGTTTAATATTAATTATAATGGTTTGTTAAACCTTTAAAAAAACAATAATAATAAAAAAAAAAAAGAAAAAGAAGCAAAACTGGACTAGCCAGGGCTCGTACCTGCGTCCCTGGCCGGATCAATCCTTAAACACACAACCATCCACCAACTGAGCTAACGTGACAACTTGTTAATGTGGGAATTCAAATCAATATATACAAACGTAGATATGCCCAAATAGTCTTAAGAACCCTAGAATCATCAATTGATCAAACCGTTAAACGGTTGATCAATTGATGTTTGGGCTATTGTAAAGAAAACTAAGGCGACCGTGGCTGTATAAAAAATTACCTTAAACAAATTTCCGACGAGGTTTAAAATGGCCGATGAAGCTAATGGCAGAAACATAACCTGAACTGAGATTTCGAGGCTTCTATAACGTAATTAAACATACGGGTTTTATTGGCGCTGTGATAGTGATCTAGCAGACGAGTTTAATTGAGCTTTTATCGAAGTTTGATGATATAATAAGACTTACCCCAATGACGGTTTATAAACATTCAATAAGCAATCAATCTGGTCTTGTTTCCTAATCAAATACTTCGGTGGTCATCGCCAAAAATCAATATAATGATTACATAAACAACTTCCAAGTTTACAACGATAATTACGGCTCAAGATAACAGAATGGGTTACGGTTACGGGTTCAGATCTGGGTTGGGTACGGGTTAATGGGTTAGCTAATCATAATTATTAGATTTTGCAATTTAGTCCCTCAACTATAGATATGGATACAAAAGATATAAATGTTTAGTTTATGGTTAAAATTGAAAATAAATCTAAGTTATTTATTATATGTTAAATATAAAATACACAAATATTAATAAAATAATAGATACTCGATAAACGTGAATATTATTTTATAAAATGACCCAACACCGAAACGGGTCGGGTAATATAAATTGGAAAATCCGAGTTGTTACATTCATCGTGTGATGTGATATTAAGTCAAGATTTGGAAGAGAACTTAAGATTCAAGATAGAGAAATAAACAAGACTTTTATATTTTGATATATGTTTGTTTAGTGGATTATTTGATTTTGAATATTTGTATTGAATGTATGGTTTTAATTGATTAAACTTAATAGATATTGTCACATTTAATATTGCATGATAGTACCTTGAGGGCTGTGAGCAATTATCTCACGCCCCAGCATTTCCGCCGTAGGTTGGGGTGTAACAGCACACCTTAATTCTGTCACACATACACACACACACACACACATATAGGGTTTGGATCAAATATAAATTAAACTAATGTGTTAACTGTGAAAATCAAGTAGTGCAATTATATATACAATAAAGTGTAATTATAGTGTAATGTAATATATTGTTCAATGTGTGAAAATCGTATATAATATTAAAAACCAAGTTTTACCGAATTCACCTAAAAACACACAATCGGCAAGTGTACCGGTCGCAATGTAGTTAGCAAGTAAGAACGGATATCGAACCTAGGACACTTTGGGTAAACTCTAATTATTAAACCTAAAATATTACTAACCTAGACTTTCTTTTGATTTTTTAGAATTTTTTTATTATTAATTAAACTAATAAAACTTAACTAATTAAAATTTAAACTAAAAATAAAACTTTATAAAATTGGGTTTTACTAATATGCGAGAAACGACTACCTAGGTAATGGAATCCTGCTAGTTAAATAAAGGGAATATCTCATAGAATAGTAACCAGCTTTCAAAAGTGTTCCAATTAGGTCACTCATGCATATTTTTCTCAAATCGGGTCACTAAATCTTCAAATCGAGTCTCACCGATTTTTTTGTTTGTTAAGAAAGAAGTGGAGGATAAGATATGGGGGTCAGAATTTGCAATATATGTAGTTATATTTTTAAAAAATTAAAAAACGTTAATTATATTAAAATTCAAAAATAAAAATTAAAATTCACGTCGCCATTCAATGTCAACATAAAAAAAAGATAAATAGATTTCCTATGTGAAGCAAAAAAATAAAAACGTTAAAAAAACATGTTAAAATCTTTAATTTAATAAAATATGAAAGTTGAGTGACCTAATTGGAACACTTTTTAAGGTTGAGTGACCTAATTGGAACACTTTTGAAACCTGGTTACTATTCTATGAAATTACCCCTTAAATAAATAGTTAACGAACTTGACTTGGTTGAAAAACAATATCTTAAAAATATGACACTAGAGACCACTAAAAATACGCTAGATTGTCTCCTGGCCTCATCAACGACACCCTAGAACTCAAATGACATGTGAAGCTTAATTGCTAAAGGTTTGGATCACCTCCCGGTCTCACCTTACCAAATAATATTATGGTACCCCACAACCCAAATCACCTCCCAGTCTCTTCGGATACAATATATATTAATATAAAGAGGGTATTTTTAATTAACTTGAACAAAATTTGTATCACAATAATCTAAGGGACCTAGTATAACTCACTCCCGTGCAATTATTACCCAAACCCGCAAAAGACAAAGATGACACAACACTAAATTGCCTCCCGGCCTCTCTAGTGAAAGAACAATAAAATCTAACCACATTCAATACTTATTCCTATGATTTTTCCGACCATAAACCGCAAACAAGTTGAAACACAAAGTACACAACCTAATCAAGCGTCTAACAATCTCCAAAAATAAACTGTTAAACACAAGTGGAACAAATATTAAAGCAATAAACTAGATTCTATTATGCAACAATATCATGACCAACCAATAAAAAGCTTTACCATAATACTAAATCAACCAACGTCAAATAATAGTTCGTCAAACCATTAATTTAAACAAGTACTCAACCAAAACCTAAGTAGTTTAACAGTTTAGCTGCTCATAATAAAGTATGAAACAAAAATAATAGCTACCCAACAAAAAGAATTCATATTAAAAATTAGTAATCAAACCGAAAAGTGGCAGGATTGTGAGCTCTCTTTCTTATCTTTCTTGGCGCCCACCTTACGAAATAATAATAAATCCCTTCCTTCTGTCTTTCTCGTTGATTCACCCAAAACCAAACAAAACCCAAGAAAGCAATAATTATATTCTTCTAACTTTGTGACTGCCAATTTATTCTTTTTAATGTATTAGGATTTATGAGACACACACCACACAAAATATATTAATCTTCTTCCTTCGGTTGACTATTTTCACGTGTTCTCAAAACAAAACCACCACCAAACTTTTTTTCAATTTCTTCTACCTATGTATGCCGTTCGTCTCCTCTTAATATTCATAGCGTAGGGTTTTCATTAATTCTCCATAATTAACAAAACTTGAGCCCCACTTCAAACTCCACCAACAAGTTTAATTTCATAGGCCCAATTCTCTTTCTCTTTTTGTTTACTTGCTTAGCCTTGGAGTCTATTTTCTATTAAATCACAAACCGTCTCATAATGCTTCTTTTGTGATGGCTTATGATATTTTATTATTAGTGTATGGCCCACCAAGCTAGATATACCATCGGAATCATCTTGATTTTCCTGTCAACATTAAATAAACGGTGGATATTAAAATTTTGATTAAACATCATACTTTTAAATAGTAAAATTTTAATAACAATAACAATAATACTACTAAATACTACTCCCTCCATCCCATTATAAGTGTCCTAGTTTTTTTTTCAAGCGTTTCTTGTTTAACTTTGACCGAAAATATTTTTGATTGTGTTATATAATACTTGACGTAAAATATATGAATGGATTGGGTTTTCAATGTGTTTTACATTGATACAATTTTAATCAAGTATTATATGACACGAACAAAAATATTTACAGACAAAGTTGCAAAAGAAAGACTTGTAAAGTCAAACTATGACACTTATAATGGGATGAAGGGAGTAATATATGATGTCTAGTATTATGTAAAATAAGTTGGACTCTTCGCTCATTGGTCTCAAGTTTAATGAGAATACTATAATTTTGCTCGTTTAAAAATTTAACCTTTAAAATCCAATTATGAGCCAAATAAATATATATTCAATAAAAAACTGGCTCAAAATACTTGAAACTGTAGGAAATATTTATGTAATAGCATGTATCTTTTAAACCATATCAAATATCCTCACACTTAAACATTTTTCGTCCCCGAAAAATATATATAATGCAATGGAATCAGGATTCAAGACTAGTTTTCAAAACATATAGGTTATCTTTTAAGCACGGATAAACGCAAAAACCACGATTGCCGATATTGTTGTCCACTTAAACCCAGCCACCAGCCTATCAAGCCCCCAATTGCATTAAGCTTTTTAAGTTCAAAAACCACGGCTACACCTACCCCATCTCAGACAAAGAGAGCTAGAAAAACTAGAGTCAAAGCAGACTGGTTTGACAAGTCATCATAAGCCAAGGACTCGTTGATGGTACTAATTAGATGCACTCGGTGAAATTTGATAGATGAATGATCCTATGGAGGTCGTACGAGCTATTCCTAAATATTATTGGACTTTGTCCTATAAATTCCTAATTTGATATTTATTGACTAAGAACCTTCGAGCCCCAATAATGTATCCTCAGAGTCACTATCCCCAAGGTAACACGCAAACTCTAAGTCCCGTCTAGGATGTGCAACTTTGGCCTCTTTTACTAACTTTAAATAATGTTTATTTAGCATTTTATAATACATAACTTTCTTCACAAGCATTTGTTTTTCTTGAACAACTTTTGATAATACAATACATAACTTTCATAAAATACTTCTCTTTTTCTTTTCTTTTTTTTCTCTTTTATTTCTCTTTTTTTTCTTTTTTTATATCGCCCTAAAGTATATAACTATTTCTAAGCTCGAAAAAAAATGGACATATGATGGTGTGCTGGTTTGAGTGCATCTAAGTCTTACCATCTCAAAGTTTTTAGATTATGGTAATCCTCCCTAAGCATCGAAATTCGGTTTCACCGATTTTCAAATTATTAGATATATAAAACTTTGCTAAAGAGGACTATCAAATCTAGTTGGGTCTACCGAAACATCCCAAGCTTAGTGCGTTATCTTTTATTTAATCTCATATATAATAGTAGTTTTAAAAAAACCAATCTCAAATTTTTCTATCATTTTCCATTATTTGCAAAAAAAAACTT
>NW_027502520.1:0-23894 GCF_021521415.1 Bidens hawaiensis | reverse complement strand
AAGAGTTAAAAGAGACTCTTATAATTAAAATAAGAAGCATCTATAACACAAAAACAATCTCCTAAAATATATAAAAACACACTTTATAGGGTCAATGATGGTTGATACACATATAGAGGCCAAATCCCTTCTAGATATGCATTTTGCACCAATAACCTACGGGAATTCATAGGTTCATTCGAGGATTCAAAAAGAAGGCAAAAGTGGTCCATGGATTGACTCAATTAGCTTTTCGGTGTATTTGGAAGGCGCTAAATGAGAGAAAAGAAAGGACCAAAAGTGTTGCTCACTCGTGAACCTGGTGGAGGAGATCAAAGTCCTTGGTTACTTGTGGATTAGGAACCAATTGAAGTTGCTTGCTTTGACATGGGAGAATTGGCGTGGGTTCAATTTGTCTTGTATGGATGTCTATTTGACTTATTTTTATTAGTTTTTTTTTTTCTGATTTGACAATTGGTGGATGTATCTGTTTGAATTTAGCTACTTGCTAGAATCTTTGCTAGTAATATGAATTTTGTTGAGTGTTCAAATAAAGAGTTGATGTTGATCAAAATATCGATCAGTTATGGCTAGTTAAGGTCAATATTGATCAATGATGATGAATTATAGTCGGTATTAGTTAACAAGGGTTAATTAGGGTCAATGATGGTTACGGTCAATGTATTATGACAAATATTGATTAACTAAGGTCAATCCTCTCTACTTAGGTCAACGATGGCCGGTTATGACCAACACAACTACATCCACTCATTCTTTTTGCAGCTGCAAAACCTCATCAATTAGTCAAAATAAACCCCAGTAAGACCTTGTCATATGCTTCTCCAATCTCAATAGGTAAACCGATGGTTTCTCCAATTTGGGTGTATCCTGAATTTAGTACTGAGTTACTGGTTGGTTTCTCCATCTAGCTGCTTTTGTTTTGATCTTCGGTTTTATGATTTGTCGTTTATTTTAGTAGGATCATGCATATGTTTACATGAAGCCAGCAAGATTAAGAGGTACTTATATAGTAATATGCATCTATTTATGCATTCTGATTGTTTCTTACACTATAATATGACAGTTGCTGGTTAAGTTTTTTTTTAACCAATTACAGCTTATGAGATTTACTTTCATGTGTCCATGCTGACATCTTCCATATAGGAACACCAAAAGTTCATGAACATGTTACATGTACCACAGTCTCTTTACATTTTAAATACATCAGTAAAAAAGGGCAAGTTTTTTAAATCCTTAGCCGTCGGTATAGAAGGCACTTTTTTTTATTTTTCTTAAGTCCGTAAGTATTCCATTGGTAACTAGTTATAACAGGTTCGGGTCAAAACATATTAATTTAAAAAAGCATCAAATTGGTCCATGTCAAAACAGTTTCAGGTTAAAACGGGCTGTTCTAATTGAAGTACCACATGCCTAAGAATACAAAAAACTAAAGTTACAATTAGGATTTCTGTAACTTTAATGTTATTTCCTATGAGTCATTGTAATCTTCTAATGTTATTTAATAATCAACCATATGATAGAAGTCAATTATGTACATTATCGTAACAAAGTTCGAATATTCATCTTCTTCAATGTTTCATATGATACCAATGAATAACCACCCCTACAAATTTGACAGTACTACTCAATACAAACCGTAAATGCAAACCATAAACAATCTTTACAATTACAATAACTTTGTCTTAATCGTGTACCTAATCAATAACGTGTATTGGCTCCTGTTTTAGGAGGAGATAATCGGTTCTTTGACCATTCTTCTAAAGCCTTACGGTGGAGAGCATTCATTCGTATATAAGGTCGTTTATCTTTAATTAACTTCTCGGCATTTTTCCAGTCATCGACCACGCCCAATGCTACCAATAAAGCACACGCGACCGCCACACTTCTTCCATGACCTGATAAATATAATAGATGTGTAATGTATCTACATGAGTAACATGACACTCTAAAACTATTTGGTAATTTGATGCAGACTTATAATCAAGTATATGCCTTGAAGATATAATAAGCCATCACCTCCATATGCAGCAAAGAAAATGCATAATTATCTTCCAAGTCAAAGGATTCAAAGGCGCAAAAGGCTTTCGTTATTAAAAAGAATGCTAAAATAGTTTTTATAGATAATATCAAACTTTTCAACTTGTTAGCTTTTAAAAACTAAAATGTAAGATATTCTTGTAATCTGCGGTCTGATTTGGTCAATTGATAGTTGTATTCAAATATTGCCAAAAAAAAACTAGTATGAACAAGTCTGAAACATCTAAAAATGGCCTGTAAACAGTCTAAAACAGCTAAAAGTGGCATGTTTATACTGTGCGCCTTGATAATGAAGAATTAACAAAAATTAACAACTAATGAAGAATTAACTACTTTCTCTCTCTACTCAATCCCTACCACAAACCTGCAACCATGTTTCTAGTATGTCTAAAACAATTGTGCCTTCTTCATTTTCACCAAGATCTCGGTGCAAAATTACATCTTTCTCCATTATTAACATTTATAAGATAGCAACAGCATCAACTATGATTCTATGATCAACTAGATTAAGGAACAAATTATCGAATCAAGATACTTATGCAACATATCTATACATCTCACAAGTCAACAAGTGACGGTAAGAGGGGTGTGCAAAGTCGGTTCACTTCGGTTACAGGGGCAAAACCATAACCATAACCGAGAATCAGTTATGAGAGACTGCTCAGACTGCTTAACCATAACCATACTTGAACAGTCGGTTAACCATTGGTCGGTCACAGTTAAGTTCGGTTTAATTGTCCAACGTGTTTTTTTTTCCTTTGTTCTAGTTGAAACTGGTTTTGGTTTTGGTGTTTCAAGCTCAATCATGAATTTCGAAGCTGGAATATGCCAGTTCCAAGCTTGGTTATGGGGTATAAAATTTGGATAAACATAAACATACAATATTCAGTTTCAGTTAAAGTCGGTTCACAAAGACACATTAACCAGTGGTTTGTATATTTCATTTGTAACCCTAGATTTTAACTAACGTATTCAATTCTTAAACAATATATATCTATTTTGGACTTTGTTTAATATATTTGTATTATATATATATATTTTGCCGTACCCGTATCTTGGATTTTTGATTTTTGCCGTTTCCCCTACCCGTAACGTCCCTGTATCCTGGTCCCGTACCCGTTCCCATGCAACTTAGTTAACCACAACCATAACCAAATGGTCGGTCTTTTGTCCACTTATCGCTAATTTCGTTTGGTTTTTGGTAACTCCTAGACTAAAGACCCCATTAATCACAAGTATAACAACAATAATAAAAAAAAACTAAAAAACCGATTACCGTAAGCACAATGAACAAACACGGGCACATCCTGACTCCTCTTCATGCAGGCCCACTTCACCGCACTTTCAATCGCCCCCGGGTCCGGCGCCCTCGTATCCCAAGTGGGCACACACAGATACCCATTCCCACTCCCTCTAAAGACCCGAGGCAACTCACAGGTACAATCCACCACCGCGGGGTTCCCGGGGGGCATCTTCTCGGGCGAGGAGGGCCACCCGCCCACAACCAACCCATCAGCCACCTGACTGTACGGATCCTCCTTACTCCTCAACCTACGGAGAGTCGAAAAGAGTCTTACAAAGTATAGGTACGGGCTGAACATGATTAAAGACCAAATTGGGAAAGATCCATCTGGGTTTTTGCCTAATAGCATTGGGAGGTTGATTGATGGGTGTGAGGCTAAGGAGACGAGGAGCGAGACGAGTGAGGCGTAGAGGAGTGGGATGGAGAGGAAGGTGAAGTTTAGGGTTCGGAGGTAGGCGAAGATGGTGAAGAGGGTTAGGGATTTGAGTCCGATTAGGATGGATAGTCCGACACCCATTTGGATGATGAAATTGCAGGATTGAATTAGGGTTTTGGTGAGATTGATTGAATGATGAATGAATTTGGGATTTGAGATTGCTTTGCACGATGGAGTGTTTGACCAACAAACTTTAACCAACAAAGTCACCCGTCCGAAAACCCACAGGTTATAAAACCCGGACGCCCTCAAGATTGAAATCTCAGTCTTTATTCATAGAGTCACTCATGCTCCCTCTAGAGTGTCGTAAGTAGAGTTTGAAATGGAGTAAAGTATGTGATGTAGCGTCTACATGGAGTTAAGAAGCGTGAATGTACACCCCATAACATAAGTAATTTTATTTTATTTCTCATCGGTCTAACATTTCAGGAGTTTGAAAGAATATATCATTAATCGACAAAGGGTTGGATCGGCTATCCATAAATATTGCGTCATATGTTTTATCTTCTACAACCTTAAATCCTCCACTGCGATTGATGATGAGATGATTCATATAAAAGTAAACGTTTTTGTTTGGAGAGATATTCAATTAAAAAAAATACAAGAAGGATTAATTGGTAATCAGAGGAATCACCATGCCCTCTCTTCTTTTTCTGATATGTGGTTTTTATTAAGAATCGGTCGAGCACCTCCTTGTAAACTATGTCATTGCATATATGGTTTGGACGCAACTACTTCATTGGTGTAAGCTATTGTTATTCTCCTTGTCCAAACTAAGCAAGATCCTCAATCCACCAACCCCTGCCGCCAGATGTGCAAAGTACCCCATGTCATTCGGTTAGTCTTTTTTGGCGTTTATGGAAAGCGCGAAGCAATCTCATTTTCAAAGGCACTCGCATCTCTCCAACCAAGATTTTGTATGGCATTACAATATTAGGCTATTTTTGGATCATTAACCGTGAGAAAGTTCATAGTCCAAGATTTTATTACACGTATTGTGGTATTGTTAAATTCATGTTTTTGGTAAAACAGTTCTTACTTAAAAATAAATCTATATATAAACAAATGACAAGAAACTCTTAAATTTTAAGAGTGCAATCACCAATGCATACAATTTTGAAAATATATTGGCAATATGATCTTTGCTCACATGATGATGCACAGTTAAACAACTTAATTTGAAAAATACTTAAAGTAATGGTCTTTCAACTTAATGTTAAGCTTTGTAAACTTATTAAATAGTTACATATTTACCCCCTTCTAAACTAACTACCCCCACGACCTTTTAATGACCAAATCTTTTTCTCACGTTAATATCTTTTTAAAAAAAAATTTCACCATAAAAACGAGCATTTGATTTTCTTTAATTTGGGTATGATATTGCTATATTTTTTAATTTAAAAAGATTAACATGTTAAGCGACTACCAGTTAGGACCGACGACAGGTCGGGTCGGGTGGGCTTGGGTCATGTGTCAGACTGAGTTACGTGTTCAATCATCAGTTGCACGCATACTTTGCACAAGTTGCGTTTAATTTCAGGTTACGATGCCCGTTAAGCGCGCACCGTCGCCAGTTACGCGTTCAATTTCATTTAAAATATTTATATTTTTACCCTTTAACTTAAGGGGTTATGTTATAATAGGAAGTATAGTTTTTGTAGGAATGATAAGAAGTAATTTTGTCCATTGATTTTGAATATGGAGGGTTGAGATTAGTTTAGAAGGAAATCAAGTGTGAACACAAGGTAAAGAGCATAAAGGGAATAACACATTTGTTGAATTTCTCTCTCCACATGCAAGGCACATGCCAAATTCCTCCATCATTTTAAAACGTCCATAACTTTTTTTTACGACGTTATTATTGAAAAACAAATTCACCGTAATAACGAGTGTCTTTTTATCTTTTATATGAGTACCATATTGTAATATAAAAATTAAAAAAAATAGTGAGTATTTTACAAATTGTGTTTTACCAAATTGTGTTTTACAAAATTGTGTTATACAATAGTATTTTTCATTGTGTTTTTTTTTCTCATTGTGTTTTTTCATTGTATTTTTTACATTGTGTTTTTTATTGTGTTTTTATCATTGTGTTTTTTTTTCATCGTGTTTTTTTCCATTGTGTTTTTTACATTGTGTTTTTCATGGTGTTTTCCATTGTGTTTTTCCGGACTTTTCCGGCGAGGTGGTGGCGGTCGGTGACGGTGGGCGGTGGACTGGTGGTGGTTGTAGGAGATGAGTGAAGATGTAATTGTGTTTTATGTAAGTGGGTTTTTGAAATTAATGTAAGTGGGTTTTGATATTTAAATATTAGACTAAAATACCCTCATTTATAGCCTTTTTAGGAAAATCAAACTTTTTATTTGAACCTAACCCTTAACTTAAGTTATCTTTTGTAAATTTAAAAAATTCTTACATGATTGACCCCTCATCTTTAAACCTCCTTATAACAACTTTATTTAATATTCTTATTCTTTTTACATCTTTTAATGTTCATCAAATGAGTCCGTGACATGTTGGATAAAGGTCTCCAAACATGAATTTTTGGGCTACGGGTCAAAACAATGCATTGCGTCAAATAGGAAAACAAAAGTTAAATATTGTGTTGTTATGTAATTTTTTAAGTAAAATATTTTATCTTGTAATTTAATTTATTACGAACATACGATATCATAAGTTTTGTTAATCACATTGACCTTTTGTTTTCATATTTCACACATACTATTACACCCGTCTCAGGAGCCTAGCCATGTGACCAATAGTTGGTTTCGGATTGTAAACCGCCCAAAAATACCAGGTTCTAAATACCAATTGCCTTACGAAAATCCGCTATAACCGATTCAACCGGTCAGTACATACCGGTTTTTAAAACATTGGTGGCAAGTATTGATTTAAAGAGATTACCCTTGAAATGGGCTTTCGAATGATATAAGAAATAGGCCCAATAGCAAGCACATGCCCAAATTAAGTGTGGCTAAAAGAAGGAAGCCCAAAAAGAGAGTAACTAAAATACCCCCAAAGTAACTAAACGCGATCAAAGGTTCTAGAAGGATTGAAAATAGGCAGGTTGTTTTGAGAAAGATTTTAAATTTGGGAATCCTTCATCTAATAGCTCAGCCCCTAATTCCCTTTATATATATAGAGAGAGAGAAATGTTGTCTTAAATAGGCAGGTTGTTTTGAATGAACACCCTCAAATTATTAATGAAAGAAGTTTGATCTTCATTCTCTTAAAGGGTTTCTTCTTGAATCCTTCTAATCACCACACACTTCACTTGTATTAACTTCATAGTTCATGCTACTCTTTGTAACACTTGTAGTCCGGTCATTCAATAGAGCAAACTTCAAACTCATATCAATATTATTATTAATTCAACTAAGGTTCCAACAGGTTGGTTGGTTGAATCGGGTTGGTTGGGTAAATTGGGTACCGCCCCTTCACACTAACTAGTAACCAGATAAAATAAAAGAAAAAAAAAACAACTAAAAACTAACTATACAAAAACTTTATGTACATGTATGTTTGAGAATGAAGTTTTAGCCCAAAATCATAAATAGTAAATAATCATGTATTTGAGCTACATGCAAAGGGAGCAGTTACACAAACATCCATAGATTACTAAAAAAGCCTCCTATTGATGTGACTATATATAATAGTATACCTTTTTTTCCTAACAATTAGCACGTACCATCTAATTCTACTCATAAAGGGTATCCTATTGTCCACCACGATACTTGAACTCTCAATCTCATGATAAAGGGTACCATTTTACACTCTAGATACCACTAGGCTAAAGGAATATTCGGTATTTGATAGTATGCGCCCCTATACAATGAATTAGTCAAGGAGTATTAAGTCTATGCCCACATATCATGTCTGTATACCAAATGGAATAGACTATTTGTGACAAAAGCGGTGTGTACATTGACTAATATATGAGACTGAGATGGGTGTTCATTTAATAGGACCACCTACAAAAGAGTCAAATGTCGTGTATATGAGGTACTTTCCAATCCCATAAATGACAACATTTATAAGGCTGCTCACTATGGAGGGGCTTTAAAGCCCCTCCACGTCACCACCACGTAGAAAAAGAGGCTTCAAAACCCTACTCCATAACGCATCGCTGTGGTTTAAAGGCTCTTTACCACCCCATTATATATATATGTGTGTGTGTGTGCGTGTGTGTGTGTGAAAGTGACCCCCCCGGAGCACCCATAGCGAATGGTCTAACAGTCCACACATCAAATATTTTTTCAAGATTCTTTTGAATTAACTCGAAACGGTCCCATTATAACGAATACACTAGAACCTTTGATTGCGATTCAACGAACTTAATGACAAAAAGTTTATAGTACATAGAAATGGTTACTTTCAAAACTATAAGAAACACTATTACCGTAATCCCAAAATACATAATTTTTATTTGGGCTTTTAGCATGTGATGATGGAAAACTTTATTATATCCTTCTTAAACCCTCCAATTATTAGTGGCATAACCATTGCCTCTCTTATGGAGTTCCATCCTATGATCCTAATCAATTTTAGTCCACAAAATCACATAAACACCTATACACTTTGCCTTAATTATGAAACATAAGACACTTAACAATCACATAACCGCCTCACTACGCAAGTGTTTATGTTCTCCCAGTTCTCTATTTGATGTATGGTTACATGACGCCTTATGAATCGTAACTAAAACCTTATTAATCATAATTAAAACAATACGTCCACATGGTTATAGACTTGGTCCCCTATTAATCATAACAGGGGTTTCTCCTTTGGTGGGCTTAGGGAGTAGTGGTTTCGCGGTCGGTCAAGCCGCATTAAAAGCTGCTTCAGGTAAGGTGACAAAACATGAAAAGGCGTGTCTTGACAACCAACATGTATTTATTCCTTTTGCTTTTGACACTTTTGGTTTCCTCGCGCCTGAAGCTGTGGAGCTACTTACCCGTGTTCAGCGGGTCATGCATAGTAATGTTATGACTCCAAGATCAGCAAATATAGTTTTTAAAAGATTGGGTTTTGCGATTCAAAAAGGAGTAGCGGTGCAGCTTGTTGCCCGCTTGCCTTCTGTTTCGATGTAATCCAATAAACAATTTATATCACAAAAACCAAGTAACAAACTATTGAGTGATGATTATGCGCCGTTATACCAGGAGGTAAAGAGTAATTAAGGTATACCCATGGGCCTTATATAACAAGAAGGGTGTAGTTAATCTTTGAGAGGAAGAGAGGTGTTCCTTTAAGAGGTCCCCTATAAAAGGAGTATAGGCTATCAAGCCATATGAGGTTGGTTTCTGTCCCTTAAATGGCTGTCTATAAACAATACAGACATTGAAGATATTTTTGTTTTTCAAGATTAATATGCATAGACGTACTTGAGACGGTCCCCATATAACGCATATGCTAGAGCCTATATGATTTGGACTCGACAAACTTCATATTGCATAGAGATGGTTACTTGCCAAAATAGAAGAAACAATTAGTACCATAACAGATAATACATACATGTGAATGACTCCATCTTTATTCGGGCTTTTTGCATGTGATGATGGAGAACTTGATTATATCCTTCTTAAACCCTTCAATCATTAGTGGCATTACCAGTGCCCCTCTTATGGACTTCCAGCCTAATCAAATTTAACCATTAACGATAAACCAATATTAGAAAATTAAACAAAAAGCTATACAAAATCACAAACACTTAGGTGTAGGGGTATCAACGAGCCGAGCCGGCTCCCGAGCCTATTATTCTATAATTACTAGTTAATCTATTAAAAATAAATTAATATAGTAATGTTTATTATATAGAAAGTTATGATAGAAAAACTAAATAATATATGTTATGCTATATATAAATTGTAACTAAAAAATATATAAACATAGTTAAAGATGGATATAAACTCAATTAATTAATAATAGTAAATGACACGAACTCGAGCTTGAGAAAATGGCTCACAAGCAAAGCTCGAGCTTTAGAAAAAGCGCTCAAAACGAACCAAGCTTGAGCTCTCATAAGACAAAACGAGTCAAGCTCTCCTCAGCTCGGCTCGCTTACACCCCTTTATGCGGTTTTCACAGTTCTAAGCAGAGAACCACAAGAAACGCTTAAAACAATTGTACACGGTGCATATAAGATTCAGTGGACAAGAGATAGCAAGGCAGTTATGCGGTTACCTATAATCTTATGAATATGTGCACCTGATTATATTTCTCTATACTACAATTGGTCCCCTTATTGGGTCTCAATGTGTGTGTGCGCGCATACGCGTGTATATATACGCACAAACGTGTATAAAAGACAAAGAAAAAAGTTGGCATGTACCACTTCTGAGCAATGAAGTAATGCCCTTCCAGGACAATGCTGTTTTTATTACAGCTGGCCAAAATGGTGCCACGTTGCCAGACCAGTCGGCTGTTTTTATGTCCTGAAAATTGCAGCAATTTCACACACTTAAAAATATGAAATCATTTGTTGATGTCACTCACTAGCTTAAGTGTGTAAAAATATGAAAAAAGATTAGCTTAAATGAAAACGGGTCGAAAGTCTCCAAACACATACATACTAACAATTGAAGTAATATAACTTTGTTTACATAGCCGTACACTAACTACTTTTTAAAAAGTGGACAAAACTGTTTTGAGCCAAGTGTTTTTTATCTGTTACCCAACTACCCAATCCATACAACAAGGAGGTAGTTGGAGTGTGTAGTATTTGGTAGCCCCCTCAATATAATAAAGTTGTATAAAAAGTTTGAAAATTTTAATATAAACTGAAACTTATTGTAAGTTTAGGTGATTAGTGATGGAGTTTACCTGCAAAGAAAGTGATTCTAGTAATTTCACATAATCAGCTGTAGAACACCAAGCAGGGAGATAAAAGCTGGAACCAATCTTATTCAAGATTTTCTGTTCATCGGGGCGAAGGGAGTTTTCGGTAGGCAAAAGATCCCTATGACACCATGTAACTATGATAATTGTGGCTCCCGGTGCAGCCACCCGAGTCAACTCACTAACAAACTGGCGTGTTCAAAATTAAAGTTAATGTTAATATGTGTTATACAAGACGAATTTGAACTTTCAAAAATTTAACCTTAAGTTTGTCAGGCATGTGCTCTCCACTCTCCATTGACCAAACCAGGTCAAACTTTCCATCAGGAAACGGTTGGTTTAAAGCATCTGCAACTTGAAATGAAACCTGCTAATCATTCATGGTTAGTTCAAGAATCATATGTTCATAATAACCATGAAAAACCAGTATACTTTGATTTGATTATATAATAACTTGCAGGTTTTCTAAGCTGTAATTAGTTACAAATCCAATTAACTACCAAACATCAAAAAGTGAAACACTGGTAACATTTTCCCCAAATTCTTGACAAATTACAGTACCTTATCAGCCAATCCTTGAGCAGCAGCAAGGGCCTGAGCTCTCTCAGCTTGCACAGGACTGAGTGTGATTCCAAAACATTCAGCTCCATATTTTCTTGCTAGATACCTTGAGCTACCTCCAATACCACAACCAACATCAACTATGGTTCTAGGCTTCTTTTCCGGATCATCTGCAACCAAACTCACACAGGATAAAGAGCAAAATTACGGGGGTGTTTGAGATTCCTCATTTTCACCCGCTTATAACTTATAAGAAGAAGTCATAAGTTACAAATGTGAAACTTTTTTTTAACTTATCATAAGTCACAGGAAGAAGTTAAGAACTGCACTTAATGTAACATTACAAGTACAGTACAGTAAAACTATAAAAGTACAATTTGCATCAAACACATTAATTG
This sequence comes from Bidens hawaiensis, assembly GCF_021521415.1. NCBI lineage: Eukaryota > Viridiplantae > Streptophyta > Magnoliopsida > Asterales > Asteraceae > Bidens > Bidens hawaiensis. The sequence goes on along the minus strand of NW_027502520.1, from coordinate 12,322 downwards.
ACTTCAATCCCTATGAAATTTCAGCAACCATCCAGCCTAAATTTTCAAAAACTTAATTGACTGTTATAAATCTAATAAAACTAATAACAAATTCACAGTAAGAAGTTAATAGAACAGTACAGTAAAACTGTAAAAGTAGAATTTGTATCAGAGACTTTATTTGATTAATTGATTTCAATCCCTGTGAAAATTTACCTACAATCCAGCCCAAAAATTTCAAACACCTAATTACTAGTTACAAATCTAATAAAATTAACAACAAATTCACAGTAAGAAGTTAACTGGAACAGTACAGTAAAACTGTAAAAGTAAAAATTGATTCAGTAAGCAATATCATTCACAAATCACATATACCAGTCCAAAATTTGAAAAACCTAATTAATTATTAAAAATCTAATAAAACTAATCACAAATACATAATGAGTAAGCAATATCATTCACAAATCACTGTAGCATTAACAAATTCATTGAATAGCAAGCGTGTAGTGACGTCATCAACATCGGCATAGTTTTATCCGCTTGATATACAGTAACGTCATCAAAACCTCAGAGCAATAACATAATAATAATAATAATAATAAAAGTACCGGAAAGAGAGGCGAAACGTAAGGCTTCTTCAACCATACGGATCTGAGCGGAACGGTGATCGGAGAGTTGAACGACGTCGTCTGAGTCGTAGAAGCCGTGGTGCATGTGTTCTCCCCATATGTTCTCCCACATACCAGACGAGGCGTCGTAGAACTCGGAGATTCCTTTCTTCAGCTCATCGTCGGCTGACGTCAGCTTGGGTGGAAGTGGTACCTTAACAGCGGTTGTAGCCATGGTGGGTGAGTGAGTGAGTGGTGATTGTGTCAACAATGGCATGTAAATGTAAATTTGGTAGGTGTCATATGGTTGTTTTAGGAAGCGGACGTGAACAGAACCCAAGCCAAACATGTTAATTATATATAGCATGTGACGTATAGATACCTTTTATTTATTTATTTATTTATTTATTTTTATTTTTTCTAAATAACATGGATCCATGTATATTATTTTTCTGTTTGGTATGGGATGATCGAATATAAACAAATAAATGAAGTAGATCATTGCTACTACATTGTTTTGTTTAATTAATACTTTGATTATTATATACGAATGAAAAAAAAAGCATTGCTTTTGTATTGTTTGGTAGGCTGACAAACCGATTTGGTGGTCATTTGTGGTGGTGGTGGTAGGTGGCGCTTGTGGTGAGTGGTAGACTTGTAGGTGGCGGTGGTGGGCAGTGGTGGGAGGTGGCGGTGGCAATGGTGGGTAATGGCAGCGAGCAGTTGTGGTGGTGTTGTCGGTGGCAACGGTTGTGGGTGGCGATGGTAGTAGTTGGCATCGGTGATGGGGCTGGGTGGCATTGGCGACCATTAACCAACAAAATACTCTTTTTTTCATTCTTATGCAATGGTCAATTTCATTCTCTCTCTCTCTCATTTATGCATACCAAGTATTGCCATACTTCTTGCATACAAGCGTATATCTTTTAAATACAAGCATATGGACATATGAATACATGATATTTAAATCAACAGAGTTTGAATAAACGCGATTGTTTCTTTAGCCAAATCTTGTAATACTTAATAGTTAATAGCCGAAATACAACATTTTTTTAAATGCCAATATCATTGAATGAAAAACGAGAACCACTTACAAGCAAAATGTAACATCTTGGATTTTTCGTATTTGTATTCGTTTAACTTTAAACCGATTTGGGAACGCAATTCGGATCTTTCAAACTATTTAAAACTTGTATTTATTGATATTTAACTTGGTTTAACTTATTTTATAATTTTATAACTTTCAATCATGCCAAATAGCCCTTAGAAACCTTTAAAATCGATTAAAACGGCTAAAAATCGCATTTTCGGGAACTACAGGGACTAATTTTGCTAATTATTTCCTATTTTCAATTAAATTAACGAAACTTAAAATCCAAGAAATGATATTACATATCCCAATTTCGTTTTCTTGGTGTCAAAGCCAAATTTTGTTAGTTATTGTACTAGATTTTCTCATTAAATAGCTTATTTTGTTTCCTAATTTGTTTTTAGCATCCAAATCGCTTATTTTTGGACTATATCGAGTGATTTAAGCCCCAAGAAAACTAATATACATTAAATACTTATCCACATACATTACCTTTTTCTCAAGATTGATTTATGGCTGTATTTTATAATGATTTGGTCATTAAAACTTGATTCGGTTTCCTAAATGAGTAAACTAGCTATATTTAGTTTGTTTTTGTGTTTCCCATATAAACAAGGCATATTATACATGCCACAAACTTTTCTAAACCCTAACTAATCATTCTCAGCCGTAACATATCTTTAATCCTCATAAACTTCTTCGGTTTGGCCATTGTTCTTGAAGAAACAAGCTTTATCGGTTGACTTTGTTTGTACATTGACTTTTGACTCATCTTCTTGGTTGATCCTTTCACTTTCCGGGAAAGTTGTAAACTAAGAAATTGTTCATGCATATTTCCTAGTCAATAACCTTCAATCAATTTCTGAGATTGAAGGGTATTGACTGGGCAATCGCTTTAAAACTCGATAAAGAGCAAAATAGTCAACAAGTTTGACTTAACGTTTTCTCATACTTCTGGTCGGATTCAACGTTCGGTCCATAATACTTTTATTCTCGTAACGAAATTTTAAGGCTACTGACCAAAAACCGACTTCCGACTCGCTGTTCGGATTCTGGTCGGTACCAGCTCACTTAAATCTTAAAACAAACATAACTTGAGTTCTAAACGTCCGTTTGGTTTGATTCCAACGGAAACAAGTTCGTTTTTACTTATATTATCATATCCTAAAATCTCAGATTCTGAATTTTTCATAACATTTGACGTGTAGTGGACGACTCGCTTATTCCATAGCTCGTTTAATCGCATTTATTAATCGCTTATCATTGATCTAAGGTGAGTTTGATCATTCCCCTTTTTATCAACTGTTTTCAAACGTTTTGGGGACATATGCGTATTTACTCATATTTTCTATCCTATATATATACATAAACTCGCAAACATAATCATTGTGTGAATATCAGTTGAATGCTATTTGCTAATTGCTATATGTTTAATTGTTTACTTGAAAACATTCAGAGAGGTCCAACATATCCCCTTTGTATAGGGTTCTCATTAGTATGATCATTACGACCGTCTTAGTAACCGGAGCTCAATTCGCTTGGCGAAGGTAAACCGACAATTTTAATCATTGTAATTAATGCCCAATTCGCTTGGCAACAATTCATTGGCACACCAGTACAACTTGATTTTGGTTTGTTAAGGTTTGATTGATTATTACCACATAGATTGGTTTGCACAGTTAACACTTATTATTTATCATTTATCTATTATATATATTATTGTTGTGTCAAAATTGGTAATCATCTCACTCAACATGTGTTGTTGACAAACTCCATTTTCTACACATATGCAGGTTGCTTGTTATTGAAGATTGAAGTTGGACACTTAGACAAGACCTTAGGATATAAATAAGAAAATCATTATTTGAGTTTCCATTCATGTATCTAAATTGTTCATTATATTTGAATATTGTGTGTAATCTTGTTATAAAATAATTAATTAGATATTGTCACCTTTTATGTATGATAGTATCTTCGAGCTGTGAGCAATCGGATCTATCCCCGACATTTCCGCCTTAGGTTAGGGTGTGACACAAAAGGCCAGAAATGTGCAAGGAAAAATCATACAAGAACAACTACCAAGAAAAAGACTTAAAGAGGAAAATTCATAAAACTAAACTTACACCATTTCTTTCAATCCAAGCTAGAGCGATTACTTCTATACTTAACCCATAGGAAGGATGCCGCTTTAATATCATGCACCACCTTAGACACCGAAAAAGGGTCACCCCAAAAAATAACCTTATTTTGTGAATTCCAATTCATCCAACACGTGACCTTCGAGATGGATTAAATAACAAGACATTCCTCCTTGTTCGAAGTGTACCGGGTGGGATATACGAGTAGCTCCTTCACCGAATCAAAGTAATTTAACTTTGGTGTCTTAATCCAATCATGTACGATGACCACACCAATCTTGCCACTTTTCAGGGCCGGTTCCAAGAAAGCTAAAAAACTTTTTGGCTGAAGGCGAAAAAAATTTTTGGACCTTAAGTAAAAGGAGTATTTTATTGGGGTTAAACAGTTTAATTTTTATATGAGCTTACTTGGTTATAATCTGGGTTGTGTAAAAAACTTTTGTATAAAAACAAGATTAAACATGTGTCAAATAAGGCTAGAACCCACAACCTCTTGGTTGTGACTAATACCCACTTGTCACTAGACCAAGCTAATGGTTATGTAATTATGTTTAAACATTAAATATACATATTGTTTTTAACAAAAATACATATAACTTTTTTCAAAAAAAATAAAAAAATTGGGCCTAGCAGGGTGTCTGGCCTGTGGCCGTCAACCACCCCGCCACCCCCAAAGGCCGGCCCTGCCACTTTTGCATTTAACAAATAGGTGTTGTCGTGTTTCAGCAGTCACCCCACAAAGAGCGCACATGACATGCAATCACCCACCGGAAATATCTCTATACGGCAACATAACTTGGTCACGATCCTATCCATTAACAATCTCCAAAAAAACAATTTATTTTAATCGGAACCCAATTTAACCAAAAAGAAAAGTCTAGAACCTAATATCCAAATTATCAATTTCCCATCTTAAAGATTTCACCATAAATCGAGAGAGTACTCCACCTAAACCACTCCAAATCCATTCATTCGAACTTGCAAAAAACGAAAATTTTGAGATCAAATCAAGGCACCTACTCAGTTTGTATTGCCGCTGAACTGAAGTAGGTTGTCTCCATCATCTCCAGTTACAAGATAACTCATTATTGAACCGACTATAGCAATCCATAACCCGCACGTCTTTTTTTTTTTTTGTTCTAAGGAAAATAAAGATGGAAACAACTTCGGTGGTTGAGATTCAGCCCAACAATCTAGCCAAAAGAAAGTCTTATCACCCAAACCAACCTGCACCTTTAATCTATCCAACAACTTCAAGCCACCATAAGTATTCTCTTGATCCGTATTACCGATACTTTTCTCCATGTACCACCAATAGAAGTTTTAACCCGAAGCGAAACCCATTTTCGTGAACTCCGGCCTATGGACAACTGTGATGACTTTCACCTAATTATAGAACTAATAGGCATACGTAAGTATAAGTTTCTATCAAAAATTAAGCTTACTACAAAATGTCCCAAATTTGCTAAATGCTTTGATATATCATAAAAATCCTAAATAAAAAATCTATAAATAAATATGTATCCATAAGACTACACCTTAAGACACATACACATGATGACATGAATTTGCACAAAAATATATAAACATATACACATGCATACACGAGACACATGCGTAAATGCCAAACGTATGTAGTACCAGACAAATTAATCAAAATTGTATTTCATTACATACACGAACATGCTCATAGCTTTTAAATAGACTAAATTGCGTAGTTGGTTCCTACGGTTTGTAGATATCACACACCTGATTTTCAAAATTAACTAATTACAAACTTGATCCTAAAACTTATAAAATTATTACTAAAGTGGTCCAGATGTATGAATTTTATAACTACGGTGGTTCTTACCCACTAAATTTGTTAAAATTTACAGTTAAATTTCTGTAAATTTACCAAACTACCCTTAGCACCCGTAGTAGTAGGTTGCCATTTCCATTATAGTTTTTCTCTTTTTCCTTTTTTATCTAAAGTTATATTTTTTTTAGTTTTCTATTTCATTTGCTGTAACGAGTATACCAAACTGACTAACTTCTCGTTGCAACACGGATTGTACGAAAATCTACTTACCCTCGATAAATACATGTTCTTTTTGGATCTTATATAAATATGTTTTCATTAAACACAAGAAACACGTGGATTAATTACTTTTCAACTTTTGTTTTGAATGACTAAATGTTGTATTATACACTGTTTGAGCTACTAAACTCTTATTTTACACCTTAATTAATAAACATATGCGGTAATTTTTTAATGGAAAATGTAATAAAAGCTGGAAAAAAAAAGAAGACAAAAAAAGGTAATAAACAAAGAAATAAAGTACACTTTACAAAGCATCTTGCTCGATTTGTGTTTGTTTTGTGTTCAAATGTGATTTTAAAAGCTACGGTTCACAGACTTTTTACATGGTTCCACATATTTAAATTAAGAGTAAACTGTGGTTTTTGTCCCTGTGGTTTATCTAAATATGCGGTTTTAGTTCAATAGTTTCAAATATGTGATATTTGTCCCAATAGTTTCATTTCACTTGCAATTAAACCCGACCCCACTAACCTTGTTAAGTTTGATCGTCAAATCCATCAACGTGCCTCTCACGGAGGGGCAATTTTGTCATTTTTTCCCCAAATACACCTCAGCCCCTCACACGAGGGTAGAGATGTTCAACGAAACCGGTTCCTGGAACCGAACCAGTGGACGAACCGGTTCCTACCCGTTTTTTGTAGGAACCGGACCCTATCTGATTCAACCCGATGATCCGTGACCGGTTCTTGCATTTCTGAGTGGGGGCGGGTAGGAACCAGAACCGGTTCCTAACCGGTTCTAGCCGTTGGATCGAATATAGCCGTTGGAAATCGTTTTTTTGGCCGTTTTTGACCGTTGGGGTCAAAAATAGCCGTTGGATCGAACAGGAACCGGGTTAGGAACCGGTAAGAACCGGTTAGATAGGTTAGGGGTCCGAGGGTGGGAGAACCGGTTCGGTTCCCTAACCGGTTCGAGCCTGGAACCGGTTTAAAAGGGGGTTTTGAATATAGGAACCGGTTCCGGTTCCTAGTCCCAAACCGTTTTGAACATGCCTACACGAGGGGGCTTGTGAATTAGGGTTGGGTTTATTTGGGGAGAAAAAATGACAAAACTGACCCTCACGTGAGGGGCATGCTGATTGATTTAACGACCAGACTTAACAAGGTTAGTGGGGTTGGGTTTAATTGCAATTGAAATGAAACCACAGGGACGAAAATCACAGATTTAAAACTATTGGACTAAAACCGCATATTCGAACAAACCATAGAGACGAAAACCGCAGTTTACTCTTAAATTAAAGTTATTGTCTCAATTATTAGTAATTTTTATACCCAATTTTTAAGTATATCAAGAAGCAGAAAATAGTTATGTGTACGGGCTCTCTTTTATAAATAAGAATATTATTATGAGCCATCACCGTTTTATTTGGTGTTCAGAAGATTTACCTTAAGTTCATTAAGAGTTATTTATGTTTGACATTGTAGGTTTGAATTTCTCTTATGTGTTATATTCTAGAGTTTAAGCCAAGATGATGCATCACTAGATGGATTAGCCTCACGACACCGACCCCCCCCCTCTCTTCGTGGGAGTTTTTCAGGGGTTTAGTCGGTGCTCGTCTTAAAAAAATTGATTATGAATATAAATGAAAATTATTATTTTAACTAAAAACATAAACAAGAGTTAATTTTTCCTAAAAACAAAAGGTGTGTTGTATATTTTTTTGGCAATGTTAATGAGCTTGTGGCAGAGTAATAAGGAAAAAACTTGGTGTCTCATATGACTCAGATATGATTCTTGCCCCCATCCAAGGTTGCAATAGTCAATAGACGAACCTTAAGCGGTCGACTGATGAGTTGGGTGTAGTCGGAGTACTTGGGGAGTACTCGAATATGAGAAATAGAAAGAAAATTAATTTTTTAATATTATATATATGTCAAATATCATAAGTTTATTAATATTTATAACAAGATTGGTGAATGTCAATATAAATAAGTGTAATACATTTTAATTACTAAATTATTCTAAAAATTGTTAATCATTAATAAAAAAATGATATTCGTTCTTTAATAATATATAAATACGAATTATGTTTTATTTTTTAGTCAAAATCGGTCCAAATTGACCCACTATATCTAATTCTGGCTGAAGTTAACCACCTTTGATCGATTCTTAATAAACAGGCGAAGTTAAAGAAACTCCTTTCGGCGCTATACCTTGTATTGATTACTCAGGGAGTATTCAGCCTTTAAGACCTACTTTTACAGTATTGCCCCCATCATTTAGTTTCAGCGGCACCAGGTGATGATGAGAGACTAGACGAGTAGATGAAGTACACTAATTGAAACCTTGAACTAAACGGGTTTTATCTCATCGTACTGTTGTGCCTTCCGGCGAGTGTTTACGGGCGTTGACATTAGGTGAGGGATTCTCGGATCGAAAGATAAGTGTATCCCGATACGATGATCAGTAGTCATTTGAAAAATGCGTTGGTTGTTAAAAAAATTGTTTTTTGGTAACGGTCATATCACATCAAATCTTGATTTAAGTGATAAATAGCCGAAAGTATTGAATAGAAAGAAGATACAAAGAAGATAAGAGAAGCTAGACAAAATTATTATTATTATTATTATTATTATTATTATTATTATTATTATTATATTTCTTTGTTCGCAATGATTTAATATGTAAATAGAAATTTCGTCATTTAGTTTGTTAATTTTGCCTAAAAAAAAGAGCGTTGTATTTCTGAACATTTGAAATATCAATTCAGCACTTGAATGCCCACTTGTAACTTGTAAGTTGGAAAAAAAACCAATAGAATTATTTTCTATTGGTTTTTTTTCCAACTTACAAGTTACAAGTGGGCATTCAAGTGCTGAATTGATATTTCAAATGTTCAGAAATACAACGCTCTTTTTTTTAGGCAAAATTAACAAACTAAATGACGAAATTTCTATTTACATATTAAATCATTGCGAACAAAGAAATATAATAATAATAATAATAATAATAATAATTTTGTCTAGCTTCTCTTATCTTCTTTGTATCTTCTTTCTATTCAATACTTTCGGCTATTTATCACTTAAATCATGATTTGATGTGATATGACCGTTACCAAAAAACAATTTTTTTAACAACCAACGCATTTTTCAAATGACTACTGATCATCATATCGGGATACACTTGTCTTTCGATCCGAGAATCCCTCACCTAATGTCAACGCCCGTAAACACTCGCCGGAAGGCACAACAGTACGATGAGATAAAACCCGTTTAGTTCAAGGTTTCAATTAGTGTACTTCATCTACTCGTCTAGTCTCTCATCATCACCTGGTGCCGCTGAAACTAAATGATGGGGGCAATACTGTAAAAGTAGGTCTTAAAGGCTGAATACTCCCTGAGTAATCAATACAAGGTATAGCGCCGAAAGGAGTTTCTTTAACTTCGCCTGTTTATTAAGAATCGATCAAAGGTGGTTAACTTCAGCCAGAATTAGATATAGTTGGTCAATTTGGACCGATTTTGACTAAAAAATAAAACATAATTCGTATTTATATATTATTAAAGAACGAATATCATTTTTTTATTAATGATTAACAATTTTTAGAATAATTTAGTAATTAAAATGTATTACACTTATTTATATTGACATTCGCCAATCTTGTTATAAATATTAATAAACTTATGATATTTGACATATATATAATATTAAAAAATTAATTTTCTTTCTATTTCTCATATTCGAGTACTCCCCAAGTACTCCGACTACACCCAACTCATCAGTCGACCGCTTAAGATTCGTCTATTGACTATTGCAACCTTGGATGGGGGCAAGAATCAAATCTGAGTCATATGAGACACCAAGTTTTTTCCTTATCACTCTGCCACAAGCTCATTAACATTGCCAAAAAAATATACAACACACCTTTTGTTTTTAGGAAAAATTAACTCTTGTTTATGTTTTTAGTTAAAATAATAATTTTCATTTATATTCATAATCAATTTTTTTAAGACGAGCACCGACTAAACCCCTGAAAAACTCTCACGAAGAGAGGGGGGGGGGTCGGTGTCGTGAGGCTAATCCATCTAGTGATGCATCATCTTGGCTTAAACTCTAGAATATAACACATAAGAGAAATTCAAACCTACAATGTCAAACATAAATAACTCTTAATGAACTTAAGGTAAATCTTCTTAACACCAAATAAAACGGTGATGGCTCATAATAATATTCTTATTTATAAAAGAGAGCCCGTACACATAACTATTTTCTGCTTCTTGATATACTTAAAAATTGGGTATAAAAATTACTAATAATTGAGACAATAACTTTAATTTAAGAGTAAACTGCGGTTTTCGTCTCTATGGTTTGTTCGAATATGCGGTTTTAGTCCAATAGTTTTAAATCTGTGATTTTCGTCCCTGTGGTTTCATTTCAATTGCAATTAAACCCAACCCCACTAACCTTGTTAAGTTTGGTCGTTAAATCAATCAGCATGCCCCTCACTTGAGGGTCAGTTTTGTCATTTTTTCTCCCCAAATAAACCCAACCCTAATTCACAAGCCCCCTCGTGTAGGCATGTTCAAAACGGTTTGGGACTAGGAACCGGAACCGGTTCCTATATTCAAAACCCCCTTTTAAACCGGTTCCAGGCTCGAACCGGTTAGGGAACCGAACCGGTTCTCCCACCATCGGACCCCTAACCTATCTAACCGGTTCTTACCGGTTCCTAACCCGGTTCCTGTTCGATCCAATGGCTATTTTTGACCCCAACGGTCAAAAACGGCCAAAAAAACGATTTCCAACGGCTATATTCGATCCAACGGCTAGAACCGGTTAGGAACCGGTTAGGAACCGGTTCCGGTTCCTACCCGCCCCCACTCAGAAATGCAAGAACCGGTCACGGATCATCGGGTTGAATCAGATAGGGTCCGGTTCCTACAAAAAACGGGTAGGAACCGTTTCGTCCACTGGTTCGGTTCCAGGAACCGGTTTCGTTGAACATCTCTACCCTCGTGTGAGGGGCTGAGGTGTATTTGGGGAAAAATGACAAAATTGCCCCTCCGTGAGAGGCACGTTGATGGATTTGACGATCAAACTTAACAAGGTTAGTGGGGTCGGGTTTAATTGCAAGTGAAATGAAACTATTGGGACAAAAATCACATATTTGAAACTATTGGACTAAAACCGCATATTTAGATAAACCACAGGGACAAAAACCACAGTTTACTCTTAATTTAAATATGTGGAACCATATAAAAAGTCTGTGAACCGTAGCTTTTAAAATCACATTTGAACACAAAACAAACACAAATCGAGCAAGATGCTTTGTAAAGTGTACTTTATTTCTTTGTTTATTACCTTTTTTTTGTCTTCTTTTTTTTTCCAGCTTTTATTACATTTTCCATTAAAAAATTACCGCATATGTTTATTAATTAAGGTGTAAAATAAGAGTTTAGTAGCTCAAACAGTGTATAATACAACATTTAGTCATTCAAAACAAAAGTTGAAAAGTAATTAATCCACATGTTTCTTGTGTTTAATGAAAACATATTTATATAAGATCCAAAAAGAACATGTATTTATCGAGGGTAAGTAGATTTTCGTACAATCAGTGTTGCAACGAGAAGTTAGTCAGTTTGGTATACTCGTCACAGCAAATGAAATAGAAAACTAAAAAAAATATAACTTTAGATAAAAAAGGAAAAAGAGAAAAACTATAATGGAAATGGCAACCTACTACTACGGGTGCTAAGGGTAGTTTGGTAAATTTACAGAAATTTAACTGTAAATTTTAACAAATTTAGTGGGTAATAACCACTAAATTTAGTCGGTTACCTAACCGGTTCGAGCCTGGAATCGGTTTAAAAGGGGGTTTTGAATATAGGAACCGGTTAGGAACCGGTTCCGGTTCCTAGTCCCAAACCGTTTTGAACATGCCTAGACGAGGGGGCTTGTGAATTAGGGTTGGGTTTATTTGGGGAGAAAAAATGACAAAACTGACCCTCACGTGAGGGGCATGCTGATTGATTTAACGACCAGACTTAACAAGGTTAGTGGGGTTGGGTTTAATTGCAATTGAAATGAAACCACAGGGACGAAAATCACAGATTTAAAACTATTGGACTAAAACCGCATATTCGAACAAACCATAGAGACGAAAACCGCAGTTTACTCTTAAATTAAAGTTATTGTCTCAATTATTAGTAATTTTTATACCCAATTTTTAAGTATATCAAGAAGCAGAAAATAGTTATGTGTACGGGCTCTCTTTTATAAATAAGAATATTATTATGAGCCATCACCGTTTTATTTGGTGTTCAGAAGATTTACCTTAAGTTCATTAAGAGTTATTTATGTTTGACATTGTAGGTTTGAATTTCTTTTATGTGTTATATTCTAGAGTTTAAGCCAAGATGATGCATCACTAGATGGATTAGCCTCACGACACCGACCCCCCCCCCCTCTCTTCGTGAGAGTTTTT